>NC_133328.1:356973983-357113983 GCF_042186555.1 Aquarana catesbeiana | reverse complement strand
TGAGCAGTGTGTGTGTGTGTGTGTGTGTGTGTGTGTGTGTGTATATATATATATATATATATATATATATATATAGTATTTGGCTAAAGTTATAGATTACTTTTGTGATCTACTGTTTATTTTGTGTGTTTCATTTTTTTATAGTGTAGGGAATTATTTTAGCAAAGAACAAAAATCTTGTTTTATTTTTTTTTGTTTTAACAAAATTATAATTTTTTTTTTTTTGCTTAAAGTTAAGATTGGTTAATGGTAGCCCATTGTAAAATTTGATACAGATTTGTGTTTTTGGTTTAGATTTTACAGATATGGAAAAACAAGCATCTAATAAATCTAAATGAGACAATATATATTAATAAGGTATTATTAATAAAGTATGTATTAATAAAGTAATTGTATTAATAAAGTTACTGAAGAATCATTGAAAATCAGATAATGTAAAAATTAATATTGTGACAAGATCAGTAGAGCAATTGGGCCTAGTTGGTGGATTATGTTGTCAGCAGCGGCTGCCCCCCAGTTCCCAACCGATCAGGAGGTGATATACTGTACCATCCCTGTAAGCCAGTTTGGAGCCGGATTGAATACTCAAGTCCTTCACTGTGCTGCAACAGCATCCATTGGGAGTGGTTGCGGCATGGCACAGCCAAATTCACCTTTATGGAGGTGTCGTGGCAGACAGTATAGCTTGCTAACATAACATGTATTTTTTGTTCCCTTGCCGCATGGCTTCGCGACTGCAGTAATGTGGATGGGGATGTCTGACAGTGACCATGTGAAGGGGGCCCAAGTCTAAATTTATAATACAGAGATTAAAAAAACCTCATAAGTTGATATGTATTCTTTGATAATCATTATAAATTACATGTGACTTGTTTCCTTATGCAGTTTCAAAAGACTTTTGAATTCTTATTAGGGCATTTTAATTGGCCTTGTTAGTCATTCTTGACTCAGTGTCTTGCATCAAAGCGTTTGTTTGAAATTTATATTGGAATTTTTTCCTGTACTTAACTGGTGCAGCATTAATCTTCTAGAGCTGTTACACAAGTTTTTGTAATATTGACCCATGTTTCTATACTTATGTTATAATTTCATTCCTTAGAATTAAAAGGATCACTCGAGTAAGGTAATATTTTAGCCTTTGAAATTTTCTTGTGGTCACAGTGTTACAACAGCATCTAATGCAATAAACCTTAAAATATCACTAGCTTTGTAAAGGATTCTGCAGTAATGTCATAGAATGTCACAGTCGTCACAGTGAAAGGCTAAGGAACACTACTACAAAGACTAACATATTCCTAGTTTGAAGCTAGTACTCTTATTTTGTTCTTTTTTTCCTTACAGTTTTCATGCTTAAAGCAAACCTATTGTTAAGGCCAATGAAACATTAAACACTAATGAAAAGTAAAATTATGTAACCCTAACCCTAGTGTGTCATCTTATGAGATGACTACTGTATTCCACAGCACCTTCTTTGTTCATTTCTCGCTTTCTAGCGTTTCGTTTTTCATTGGATTTTTATCAGGGGCTGAATATTACTTTTCAGTTCTTGATGCCAGTGGCTGAAAGATAGATATATATAGATCTATATATATGTGTGTATATATATATTTCCCTCCCATTATGACCATAAGGTGTTTTCTGCTGATACTGACAAAATGGACATGATTTTGAAGGTGAGTGGCTTTGTACCGGGGTAAGAGGGACAGACTTTAAAGTGTAAGTATATCCATTTCTACGCAATTGCAGTGTGCATTACAATCATCTTCTTGAATTTTTTATTTTTTTTGTGGTAGTCATTGTCATAAAAACATACTTTTTATAATGTTCTCAGCTGCCCCATTTGACAAACCTACACTTTATGTGGGGTGGATAAAGCTTGCAAATTGACAGAGAATTATTTGTTTTTTTCTTCCTTGGAATAGACCAAACCTGACAGGAGAAGTCAGGTGGACATTAGTAAATTTATAAAAAAAGGATCTAAGTAGCAGTACAATGGGGAAAATACGTTCATAGAATGAATGCTTGCATATATAGATTTCAACATTTATTTAAAACATGCACAATGTGGTATTGATTTTATGCTTGAGGTGGAGTTTGTGAATTGATTGCTCCTTTCTTACCCTGTAGCCTCCATGTGCCAGAGCAGTCAATACATATAAACCCTGCCTCAAAATAAACTCTGGCCTAAGCATTTAAAATATTATAACATATTTTTGTGTATCAAATGGTGCAGTGGTATGGCTCACATGGGAAAAAGGAGTTGATGTTTTATAAGCTGTCAATCTTGAGGCTGGGCCATAATTTTCTTGTGTGGAGAATAGTTGGGGAAGAAAGATGAAGTGCATGCAGACGACTGCGGATGAGGCTGTATGGTCTTGCCAAACTGAGCAAGAAAGTCACTTGCATGGGCTGCCCCATGTGTACCTAGAGTAGTGGGAGTTCATGTTTTTTGGCTAATTTTTCCAGTGACACACATAGGGGAGCCTGTTGACTGCAATGGGCTGTGCTACGCGTGGCAAAGTAGCTCATGGGACTTTTTTTTGCATACTTTTTTTTTACTGCATTTGTCACCTGTTTTTTCATGTGACAAAGTGTGTGTTTGCTTCTATGTTTGGTGTGCTGTTAACAATTAAGGACACTGAAAGCGCAACTAGGTAATTTTAGGTGTATAAATGTGGCCATACGCTATACAATCTGATTGTACAATCTCTGCACAAACTCCTTTAGATTTACCAAAACTATATGAGGACACACCATCAATCCAAACATTGTGTATCCAATCAGGTAGGCTTGTGCACTACATCAGGGGTGTCCTGTAGGCTGCATTCACCCTGAGCCCGTCTGAAGGGACGCTGGGGAATCCATCAAATCTATGCATGGATGAATGCCTGGGGTGCTGTGAATACTTAGTTGATGGGTGAAGGTATGCTAATGAGGTCAGCTGGTAAACTCCTTCCTGTGTCTTACTGGTTCCTCTGTCTCTGTATATCAGGAAGTTTCTGAAGTGATCTGCAAAATATAGCCATGAATGAGGTAAGGCCTTGTTTTTGAAATCAAAGAAAGCTTTTATTTCTCAATTCGTCTTCCAGGATGGCACCCTGAGAGATGACTGGCCCCATCTGACAGGAAACACAATCAACACAGAGGTTAAAACCCCCGCCCCTCTCTGTGCTCCTCAGTTCTTGATTGTGTTTCCCCACGGTAAGATTTTTTTTTTTTTATTCTAAAACACCCAAAGCCGTGGGTTTGTGGTCTCCCCCGGGAGCAGGGCCGCAGGCTTGTGAAGCTTTTGGGTCCAGTAGGCCTTGCCCTTCTTGGGGGGTCTCCCCATTTTCTCATGGGAGTGGCAGATTTGGGAAGAGCCCCCCTGAGAGCTTAAGGACCCTGGGTACAGTGGGGTACCCAGAACTTCAGGGACCATTTTCCTGTTCCTCCCCCCTTACCTGGCGAGCGTCCTTTGATTGGGGGGGTGGGGGAGCTGGCGGTCGGGTCTCCCTCGGGGAGCCAGGTGCGGCATACCCCCGACTTTCCTGCAGAGGGTCGCGTGGGCGGCTAGTATTGAGGGATGGTGCCGTTCGGCTGGGCTGTGAGGACTTCCGGGGACAGAAAGAGGAATGACACGGCTACCTCCCTAGCTCCAGAAATGATGTCGCCACGCCTCACGGGGTCACTTCCAGTCCAGGGCTTCAGCAAAATGGCGGTGGCGTTCTGAGCTGGGAGCGGAGGTCTGACCGACGGAGCAGGCGTCCACATCCTGTTCTTACCTGATCATCAGCACTGGTCTCAGCAAGGGTTGGAAGACTCTGGTGAGAAGATGGAAAGAGAGAAGAGGCCCTCAATCGCTGCAGCATTAGAGGAGACTACAGTAGAGGAGACCACCGGGCTGAGTCGACCTAGCTGGCAGGGGTAATGATGGAGGCAGGGGACCCCGCCACTTACTCCTGTGGGACATAGCAAGGGCATTGTGAAAAAATTATTAGACCCCCGCGCTTATGGTGAAAATGAAAAATGAGGAGCTGCAGCCTCTATCAATAAATTCAAAGGTGAATTTAGAAGAAATGTGAAAAAGAGTGGATAGGTATGGCACTGCTCTTATTAAGAGGTGACCTACAACCTCTAAATACTTGAGGGGTGCGTGTCAAGGGTGCATTTAGTGCAAAAAGTGAGAATAAAAGTACAGAAAATATATCACTTTTTGCACTAAATGCACATGTGACACACACCCCTCAAGTATTTAGAGGTTGTAGGTCACCTCTTAATAAGAGCAGCGCCATACCGATCACCTCTTTTTCACATAGCAAAGGCATTGCTTTTTAACTTGCATTTGTGTCTCCTATAGGGGAGGATGGTACTGCCCAGGTGGTCGCCAGCTGTCCTAAAGCCCCTTCCCTCTCTAAAAGATGCGGATATTGTAACGATAAATTACCACAGGATCACTAAACCTTTTTTTTACAAGTGTATCCGCAAACTAGCGGGGAAAGAAACCTCTCAGATTATGAAAGACTTTCTCTCCGTTCAGTCAGAGATGCTGACAACCCTTAAAGCCTTCCAAGCAACCCTCTAGGCTAGGGATCTGACTCTGAACCCCACACTAACAGAGAGGGTTTTTCCTCCCAGGAGTGCCCCTCCTCTAACAAAGTAGAGGGTAGCAGACATAGGCGTCTGGAACCCCTGAGACCTCTTCCCCCTCAGTATTCTGAGGAGGAGGAGGAGGCTAAATCTCCCGATCAGAGTGATTCTGATGAGGGCATTGAGGACAGTCAGGAGGAGGAAGAGGAGGACTCCAGACTAGGCAGACATATCTTTGCCGCAGATGATATGATTCTAAGGGCAGTGTATGCGTCAGAAGAGATTCGGGAACTCGCAGCACAGGTGTCCACACAAGGTAGAACATATAGATGCTTGGTTAAGCCTCAATCCAAAGTCCCTCCGATCCACCAGGCACCTTAAAGAGGAGTTCCACCCAGGGGGCCCATGAAAAAAAAAAAATTAAAAGTCAGCAGCTACAAATACTGCAGCTGCTGACTTTTAATTGGACACTTACCTGTCCCAGGGTCCAGCGATGTGGGGGATCGAAGCCCCGCTCGTCTCCCCCTCTGTTCAGCGGCGCTGGCATTGCAACTGTGGGCGTCGGGCTGTGGCTTCACAGCCTGGCACCCACTGCGCATGCGCGAGCGGCGCCGCGCGCCGTGATTGGCCGCTCAGTCACCTGGGACCTGTAATGAGTCCCAGATGATTGACAGGAGGGAGGGAGCAGAGCGGAGCCCTTCCTGTGCCGAGGGGGAAGTGATGTCACCAGCCCAGGCACTGGAAGGGGCAGACTACGAGGGACCCCCTAGCAACAGGCATTTAGAGGTAAGTTAAGAAAAAAAAAATATCCAAATGTTTTTTGTTTTTAGGATTTTTTATGTATTTTTGTTTTTTTGGGTGGAACCCCACTTTAAGGATATCATTCTGAGGGAGTGGAAGGAGCCTAAAAGGAAGCTTTTGAATTTTAAAATGTGGACGTGTAGGTGCCCCTTCAAGGAGGAAGAGAGATTCCCTCGCTCAGGTGTCCAAGCAATCCGACCTCATATTTGAGTATGCAGGCATCATCAGGGACCAGATGAATCAACTAGCCAAGACCCTCTTGCGCAAGGCCTGGGAAGCCAATGCAGCGGCTATGAGTCCTGCTTTGGCTTGGCTAGGAACACAGACATGTGGGTCACTAAACGAATGGATCATGTGCCACGAACCTCTTGGTCCAAACAGGTCTTGGACTCTTTAGAGGTGATTGGTAGGGCAGTAGCCTTCCTGGCAGATGCAGCACTCGAAACGGTGCAAACCAGTGCCCTTTTGAATCTCGCAAGTAGAGCCTTGTGGGTCAAGACCTGGGATGGGGACAACACTTATAAGACTCGGCTGTGTGGCCTTCCATTTGAGGGTTCCCTGCTCTTCGGCAATGGGTTGGATAAGGCCCTTTCTAGACCTACAGAGAAAGGCAAGAAGTTTCCCATAAAACCTAAGAAGGAGAAGGGAATTTTTTTTCGAGGCCCCCCAGGCTAAAAAACGGTTTAGAGATGAAAAGGAAGGTACTGTTAGCAGGCGCTGGAAGGTCCATAAAGGCAAGCAGAAGGGAGGTCTTCTCTTCTTCCCAACCAGAAGTCTACCGACAAGGATTCCAAGTGACGTGAGGGTGGGGGGAAGACTTTCCCACTTTCTCTTTCAGTGGGAAAGGATTACTCAGAGTCCCCACATCCTTCAGATAGTAAGAGAGAGCTATAGATTGGAGTTACTCTCCTCACCTCCCCCAAGTTTCCTTTTAACCCTCTAACCCATGGACCCTCAGAAAGCAATGGGTCTTTTACACAGTGTCAAACAGCTGGCGGAGCAGGGGGTCATAGTGCCAGTCCCAGCAGAACAGTGCAGGCAGGGATTTTATTCCCCATCTTTGTAGTCCCAAAGCCCTCGGGAAAGTTCCGCCTCATAATAAATCTAAGAAGGTTAAACAGGTTCCTGCGGTAAAAAAAGTTCTATACTAAAAGCATCTATACTCGCAGAAAGTACCTTCTGAAGGACATATTTAGGGTAACGATAAACTTGAAGGATGCCTATCTACGTCCCCTTTTTTCCAGAACACAAGGCCTTTCTAAGGTTTGTGATTCACCCCTGAAGTCCCTGGGGAGGATTATCAGCCAGGAAAAATTCCTCGCTGGTTCCTGCCCAGACCAAGGTCTAGCTAGGATTCCTGGTGGATTCAACAGCACAGAAGCTTGTTTTACCCCATGGGAAGGTAGAGGGCCTTCCCTTCTAAAATTAGAAGAGGTCTCTTTCAGAAGGGTCATGAGAGTTCTCGGGTTGATGACATCCTGTATCCCCGCAGTCCCATGGGCTCAGCTCCATTCCAGGACTCCAGCAATTCTTCCCATCCTCCTGGGACGGGGAAAGAGGAATGCTGGACAACAGGGTTCCCATTTCGGGAAGGGTGAAGAATTCTCTGCAGTGGTGGCTCAATCCTCAGAGGTTGCGGGAGGGCCACCTTTGGGCCTAACTCCAACCCCTCAGGGTAACAACGTATGCAAGTGGTTGGGGGGGCCCACTTAGAGGAACTTTGAGCCCAGGGCGCCTGAAACCAAAGTCAGAGGAGCGCTTCCTCCAACTTATGGGAACTGCTGGAGGTCAGAGAGGCTTTAAGGACCTTCAAGGAAAGAATCAAGGCCAAGGAGGTCCAGATCCTTCCCAACAACGCAACCGCGGTCGCCTTCCTGAATCATCAGGGAGGCACCACATCTCACGCTCTTCTGACCCTGGCTCTGGAACTCCTGGAGTGGGCAGAGCAGAGAGTCCCCTCTATCTCAGCAGTACATATAAAAGGGGCATAGAATGTTGAAGCGGACTACCTCAGTCGGCAACAAATTCAGCAGGGGGAGTGGGAATTGAACCCTGAGGTGTTCTCCCTCATATGCCGGTACTTCAGCAACCCAGGGATCAATCTCTTTGCCCGCAGAAGGAACAGAAGAGTGAAGAGATTCTTCTCACTCTCTTGTGAGGGGTTCGGGGGGGGTAGAACCACTGGCCCACGTTTGGGACTTAAGCTTGGCATATGCCTTTCCCCCCTTTGTTCTGATCCCGAGGATACTGCAGAAGCTTAGTCTCACAGAGGGCAAACTGATTTTGATCACCGCATGGTGGCCTAAGAGGACCTGGTTCCCTTCCCTGGGAAATTGGTCCATAGCTCCCCCTCAGAGCCATCCGGCGTGGCAAGATCTTCTTCAGGGCACAGTCTGCCATCCAGATCCTGGCTTCTTTGGGCTGACGGCTTGGCTCTTGAAAGGGAGAGCCTGCATAAAAGGGGGTGTTCTGAAAGAGTAATCAACACTCTTCTTTTCAGCAGTAAGCCGGTTACCAGGCGTATTTATGCCAAAGTCTGGGGAGTCTTCTCGCACTGGTGCCAGGTGTAGGGGACTTCCCAACAAGCAGTCCCTGTCATCCTGGACTTTCACCAAGATCAATGGTTGATGACCAAGACACTTAAGGTTCAGGTCGCAGCCTTGTCCAGTTTTTTTGACAGGAGTTTGGCTGTGGACCCCCTGATTAAAAGGTTCTTGTCAGCCAGAGATAGACTGTCCTCAGTGCAGATGAGCAAGTTTCCACCTTGGGACCTTTTGCTAGTCTTGGAAGCTATAACCAGGGCACCGCTTGAGCCTTTAGCTCTTATCCCTCTTAAGTTACTTACCCTAAAGACAGCCTTCCTGCTGGCATTTACAATGGCCAGGAGGATAGGCGACAAGTTACAATGGCCAGGAGGATAGCTCTGTCAATAAATTAGCCCTTTTTTCTATTATTTGATGACAGGGTTTTACTCAGGCAGGACCCCCTGTACCTCTTGAAGGTAGCCTCAGGGTTCCACAAAAGACTCAATATTGTCCTTCCTTCATTTTGTACCAATCCTCAGAATGAGAGAGAAAGTTCCTTTCATTGTGTAGATGTCAGACGTTGTCTGTTGGCTTATTTAGAGTAAAAGAGTTTAGAAGGTCCAGCCACTTCTTAATTTGTTTTTTTTTTGCCAGAAGAAGGGTCAGCAAGTGTCTAAAGCATCCATAGCAAGATGGATCAAGCAGAATATTACCTTAGCCTATGATCAGGCTGGTAGGGCAGCCCCGAATAACCTTAAGGCACATTCCACTCGGTCCCTGGCGACCTCTTGGGCAGAAAGGGCCGGAGCATCGGTGAAGCAGATATGCAGAGCAGCTACATGGACAAGCTAGAGCACCTTCCTGAGACACTACAGGGTGGAGTTGCTGTCACCTCAAGATCTGACGTTTGGTAGGAAGGTCCTACAAGCTGTTGTCCCGCCCTAAGGTAGGCTTGAGCTACTTGCTCTTCTCTCAGGGTGCCGTCCTAGAAGACGACTTGAGAAAATTATCAGTTACACTTACCGGTAACTGTGTTTCTGGGAAGTCTTCCAGGACGGCAGGCCTACTTCCCATCCGCTCTTTTGGTATGTTGGTTTTGTATGGAGATTTGAGGTGTTTCACTCTCATGCACTGGTGTGGGTTAATACTTTTTCACAACTGAGGAGCACAGGGAGGGGTGGGGGTTTTAAGCTCTTTGTTGATTGTGTTTGCTGTCAGGTGGGACCAGTCATCTCTCAGGGTGCCGTCCTAGAAGACTTCCCAGAAACACTGTTACCGGTAAGTGTAAATAGTCATTCTTTTCTGCAACCAAGGTACGTTAATGGTATATTAGTACATAGGGGAGCTGGATTTTGAAAAAAAAAAAGTTGAACTTACCCTTTAAGCACACATATCCATATAAATATTTTTGGAACTAGTGTTGGAATTGGTTTTATGTGAAAAAGAGCTCATATTTCTATAAATAACTACAATAGGTTCCAAAATTATTTTAAGATGAACATGAAATGGAAACCTTATAATGTATTTTCACTGAAAGTAGACCTTATTTATCCTACGTGGTGTTTACAGAAGCTCTAAAGGGAATAATGCAGGATGTCATCCTCAGTACACCTAGATTGCGCCAGTTCAAAAATCTTGCAATTGTGTTTAGATCTGAAGTGAAAGTTTTATTCAGATGGATACCTTAATGCGTCATCTTCATTATTGACTGAATGCTACTTCTTTGTTGTGTCATTTTATGTTGTGTCATGTGGAGGCACAGTGGTGTAGTGGATAGCACTTTCACCTAGCAGTAAGGAGGGTCGCTGGTTCAAATTCCAACCACGACACTAACTGCTTGGAGTTTGCATGTTCTCCCTGCGCCTGCGTGGGTTTCCTCCCACACTCCAAAGACATGCTGGTAGGTTAATTGTTTCCTGTCTAAATTGTCCCTAGTATGTATGAATGTGAGTTAGGGACCTTAGATTGTAAGCTCCTTGAGGGTAGGGACTGATGTGAATGTACAACGTATATGTAAAGCGCTGAGTAAATTGATTGCGCTATATAAGTACCTGAAATAAATAAATAAATAAAATAAATAATTTTTAGCAACCAGGCAATGATAGAACATTTCTATAAAACCCTCACAATTTAATAAGCCTACATTGTTGTGTTTCCTTGACAAATGAAAGCTGTTATCCAAAAAAAGTAGGCATGAAAATGTAAAAGACTATATGTTTGTCTTTTCATGTACAGAAAGTTGGCTGCAGACAATAACTTATGGGTATAGCCAGGATAATGCCTGTAGATTATTGCCTTTTAAAGTATTCCCAAAAGCTTTTGTTTGCTCAATAGCTTTATCCCATTTCCTCAATAGCTAGTTGGATACATCCATAACTGTCCTATAAAAGCCCTAAATGTTTCTCCAGAAGGCCTCATAATGTCCAAAGGCTTTTAATACAACACATAAAATCAATAGCAGAAGCACGCCAAGGCTGTGCTTACAAAAGACAATGAACTTATTGGGTATTCATTTGCAATGTGTATCAATTACTTCCCGGCTAACAAATAAATATATATATATATATAATATATATATATTTTTTTTTTTTTTTTCAGATATTTACTGACAGCAAACTCTGTATTATTTTTGTATGACAAGCATAGTTACATAGTAGGTGAGGTTGAAAAAATACACAAGTCCATCAAGTCCAACTATGTGTGTGATTATATGTCAGTATTACATTGTATATCCCTGTATGTTGCGGTCGTTCAGGTGCTTATCTAATAGTTTCTTGAAACTATTGATGTCCCCTGTGGAAGGAAATTCCACATCCTTACCGCTCTTACAGTAAAGAACCCTCTACCTAGTTTAAGGTTAAACCTCTTTTCTTCTATTTTTAATGAGTGGCCATGAGTCTTGTTAAACTCCCTTTTGCGAAAAAGTTGTATCCCTATTGTGGGGTCACCAGTATGGTATTTGTATATTGAAATCATATCCCCTCTCAAGTGTCTCTTCTCCATAGAGAATAAGTTCAGTGCTTGCAGCCTTTCCTCATTACTAATATCCTCCAGACCCTTTATTAGCTTTGTTGCCCTTCTCTGTACTCGCTCCATTTCCACTACATCCTTCCTGAGGACTGGTGCCCAGAACCGGACAGCATACTCTAGGTGCGGCTTTGGCAAGAACGATTCTTCATGAATCCATTCTGATTACTGCTAATTAGGGATGAGCCGAACACCCCCCTGTTCGGTTCGCACCAGAACATGCGAACAGGAAAAAAGTTTGTTCGAAAACTTTTTAAAAAAAGTTTTAAAAACGGCCGTTTTTTCGGGAGCAGTGATTTTAATAATGCTTAAAGTCAAACAATAAAAGTATAATATCCCTTTAAATTTCGTACCTGGGGGATGTCTATAGTATGCCTGTAAAGGGGCACATGTCTGACAGCAAAATGACATTTCAAAGGAAAAAAAGTCATTTAAAACTACTCGCGGCTATTGCATTGCCGGTCCGACAATACACATAGAAGTTCATTGATAAAAACGTCATGGGAATTCCCCACAGGAGAACCCCGAACCAAAATTACAAAAAAAAAAATGACGTGGGGGGTCCCCCTAAATTCCATACCAGGCCCTTCAGGTCTGGTATGAATATTAAGGAGAACCCCGTCCAAAAAAAAAAAAAAAATGACGTGGGGGTCCCCCTAAATTCCATACCAGACCCTTCAGGTCTGGTATGGATTTTAAGGGGCACCCCGCACCAAAATTAAAAAAAAAAAAAAAAAACGGCGTGGGGTCCCCCCAAAAATCCATACCAGACCCTTATCCGAGCACGCAACCTGGCAATCTGCAGGAAAAGAGGGGGACGAGAGAGCGCCCCCCCTGAACCGTACCAGGCCACATGCCCTCAACATTGGGAGGGTGCTTTGTGGTAGCCCCCCAAAACACCTTGTCCCCATGTTGATGAGGACAAGGGCCTCATCCCCACAACCCTGGCCGGTGGTTGTGGGGGTCTGCGGGCGGGGGGCTTATCGGAATCTGGAAGCCCCCTTTAACAAGGGGACACCCAGATCCCGTCCCCCCCTGTGTGAAATGGTAAGGGGGTACAAAAGTACCCCTACCATTTCACTAAAAAACTGTCAAAAATGTTAAAAATGACAAGAGACAGTTTTTGACAATTCCTTTATTTAAATGCTTCTTCTTTCTTCCTTCTTCTATCTTCCTTCATCTTCTTCTTCTTCTGGTTCTTCCTCCGGTGTTCTCGTCCAGTATCTCCTCTGCGGCGTCTTCTCCCCTTCTTCTCCTCGGGCCGCTCCGCATCCATGATGGCATGGAGGGAGGCTCCCGCTCTTCTCTTCATCTTCTTCTCTTCTTAATCTTCTTTTCTTCTTCTCTTCTTCATCTTCTTCTCTTCTTCATCTTCTTCTCTGGCCCGCTCCGCATCCATGCTGGCATGGTGGGAGGCTCCCGCTGTGTGACGCGTCTCCTCTTCTGACGGTTCTTAAATAACAGGGGGGCGGGGCCACCCGCCCCTCTGAAGCACAGTGACTTGATGGGACTTCCCTGTGACGTCACGGGGAATGCCATAGGGATGTCCCGTCATGTCCTGTGCGTCAGAGGGGGGTGGGGTCACCGGGTGGCCCCACCCCCATTATTTAAGAATCTTTAGAAGAGGAGGCGCGCCACACAGCGGGAGCCTCCCACCATGCCAGCATGGATGCGGAGCGGCCCGGAGAAGAAGATGAAGAAGATGAAGAGAAGAGCGGGAGCCTCCCCCCATGCCATGGGTGCGGAGCGGCCCGAGGAGAAGAAGATAGAAGACGCCGCGGAGGAGGTGCTGGACGAGAACACCGGAGGAAGAACCAGAAGAAGAAGATGAAGGAAGATAGAAGAAAGAAAAAAGAAGAAAGAAGAAGCATTTAAATAAAGGAATTGTCAAAAACTGTCTCTTGTCATTTTTAACATTTTTGACAGTTTTTTAGTGAAATGGTAGGGGTACCCCCTTACCATTTCACACAGGGGGGAGGGCTGGGATCTGGGGGTCCCCTTGTTAAAGGGGGCTTCCAGATTCCGATAAGCCCCCCGCCCGTAAACCCCCACAACCACCGGCCAGGGTTGTGGGGATGAGGCTCTTGTCCTCATCAACATGGGGACAAGGTGTTTTGGGGGGCTACCCCAAAGCACCCTCCTAATATTGAGGGCATGTGGCCTGGTATGGTTCAGGAGGGGGGGCGCTCTCTCGTCCCCCCCTTCTTTTCCTGCGGCCTGCCAGATAGCGTGCTCGGATAAGGGTCTGGTATGGATTTTTGGGGGGACCCCACGCCGTTTTTTTTTTAAATTTTGGCGCGGGGTTCCCCTTAATATCCATACCAGACCTGAAGGGTCTGGTATGGAATTTAGGGGGACCCCCACGTCATTTTTTTTTTACATTTTGGCCGGGGTTCCCCTCAATATCCATACCAGACCTGAAGGGCCTGGTATGGAATTTAGGGGGAACCCCCACGTCATTTTTTTTTTTTTTTAATTTTGGTTCGGGGTTCCCCTGTGGGGAATTCCCATGCCGTTTTATCAATGAACTTCTATGTGTATTGTCGGACCGGTAATGCAATAGCCGCGAGTAGTTTTAAATGACTTTTTTTCCTTTGAAATGTCATTTTGCTGTCAGACTGTTCTAAACACGGGAAACATGCGCCCCTTTACAGGCATACTATAGACACCCCCCAGCTACGAAATTTAAAGGAATATTACACTTTTATTGTTTCACTTTAAGCATTATTAAAATCACTGCTCCTGAAAAAACAGCCGTTTTTAAAACTTTTTTTTGCATTGATCCATGTCCCCTGGGGCAGGACCCAGGTCCCCAAACACTTTTTATGACAATAACTTGCATATAAGCCTTTAAAATTAGCACTTTTGATTTCTCCCATAGACCTACACCCCAAATTGTTCGCTGTTCGGCGAACTTGCGAACAGCCGATGTTCGAGTCGAACATGAGTTTGACTCGAACTCGACGCTCATCGCTACTGCTAATGATACCATTCTCATTACTAAAATCTTGTATATAGTCCCTTATCCCCTCCAAGAGTTTACAATACTATTGATGTTAGGCTAACTGGTCTGTAATTCCCAGGGATGTATTTTGGGCCCATTTTAAATATTGGTGCTACGTTGGCTTTTCTTCAATCAGCTGGTACCATTCCAGTCAGTAGACTGTCAGTAAAAATTAGGAACAATGGTCTGGCAATTACTTGACTGAGTTCCCTAAGTACCCTCAGGTGCAAGCCATCTGGTCTTGGTGATTTATTAATGTTGTTTCCCAAGTCTAATTTTAATTCTGTCCTCTGATAACCATGGAGGTGCTTTCTGTGATGTGTCATGTGGATAAACACTGCAGTTTTGGTTACTGAAGCCCCCTGATTCCCTTGTGAAGACTGAGGAGAAGAATAAATTCAATACCTTCACCTCCCCATCCTTTGTAACCAGATGTCCTTCCCCATTCTTTATGGGGCCAATATGGTCTGTCCTCCCTATTTTACTGTTTACATACTTAAAGAATTTCTTGGGATTTTTTTTGCTCTCCTCCGCTATGTGTCTTTCATGTTCTATCTTAGCCGTCCTTATTGCACCCTTACATTTCTTGTTGCATTCTTTATAAAGTCTGAATGCTGATGATGATCCCTCAACCTTGTATTTTTTGAAGGCCTTCTCCATTGCTTTTATATGCACTTTTACATTGGAGTTAAGCCATCCAGGACTTTTGTTCGCTCTTTTAAATTTATTACCCAATAGGATGCGTTGGCAAATGCCCTTATTTAATATGCTCTTGAAGCAAACCCATCTCTCCTCCGTGTTCTTTGTTCCTAAGATTTTATCCCAATTTATGCCTTCTAGCAAGGATTGTAGTTTAGGGAAGTTGGCTCTTTTGAAATTCAGTGTCTTTGTATTGCCCTTATGTTTCCTATTTGTGTGATTTATACTGAAGCCAATTGACCTGTGATCGCTGTTACCTAAATTGCCCTGTATTTCCACATCCATGATCGGGTCTGTATTGTTGGTAATCAGTAGATCCAATAATGCTTTTTCTAGTTGGTACTTCTACCATCTCACCCATAAAATTGTCCTGCAAGACATTTAGGAACTGGCGAGCCTTAGATGAATGTGTGGTTCCCTCCGCCCAGTCTATGTCTGGATAATCAAAACCCCCCATTATCATAACACTTCCCATCTTTGCTGCTAATCCAAATTGTGATAGGAGATCTGTCTCCCCTTCCTCAGGTTAGGGGGCCTCTAGCATACTCCCAGTATTATTTTCCCCTTAGCTTTATCCCTTTGGAGCTCTACCCATAAGGATTCCACCTCCTCGCTAGCTCCCTTAGTGATGCCATCTCTCACATTCACTATTATTCTTATTATTCTTGATATATAGGCATACCCCTCCCCCTTTTTTATCCTCTCTATCCTTGCGATAAAGGGTATACACTTGAATGTTTGCCAGCCAATCATGAGAGCTGTTGAACCAGGTCTCTGAAATTCCCACAAAATCCTCCTCGTACAACAGTATCTCTAGTTCACCCATCTTGTCCGCCAGTCTCCTGGCATTGGTGAACATGCCACGTAGTTTAGACCGGTCGCATATTATCCTCTTATTGGGTGTTCTGAGATTGCAACTAGGACTTGCTACTATACTTACCTTGGGTCTATGTGCTTTGGTCAACCTACCACTAATGCCCCCAATACTACCCTCTGGAATATGTTCCGGGCTGACTATCTCTACCTCTGGACCCTCCCCCCCATTGCCTAGTTTAAAAACCCCTCTAACTTTTTGGCCATCTTCATTCACAGCTGATCTGCACCCTCCTCATTTAGGTGCAGTCCATCCCTTCTATAGTACTGGTTATCGACTGAGAAGTCGGCCCAGTGCTCCAGGAACCCAAACCCCTCCTTACTACAGCAGCTCTTCAGCCACTTGTTTACTTCCCAATCTCCCTCTGCCTTTCTGGTGTGGCTCGATGCACCGGTAGTATTCCTGAGAATACTACCTTGGAGGTCCTTTTCCTCAATTTAGCTCCCAAGTCCCTAAAATCGTTCTTTAGTACACTCCATCTGCCTCTGACTTTGTTATTGGTGCCAACGTGCACCATGACAGCTGGGTCTTCCCCAGCCCCTCCCAGTAATATGTCCCCCAGATCCGTGATGTGCCAAACCCGAGCAGACAGATAGACATAGACAGACAGAAGAAAAGAATGTAGAGCTTAAAATGGAAGTATGACCATAGCTTTTTTTGGTCATACCTAGCTTGTTGGGTCACAGGAGAGCACAAGTAAAGCCTGCTTCAGGCTCTGGAAAGATTCAAACAATAATGTATGTTTTTTGTGATACGACACTGTGTTATTTTAACTGACAATTGCGCGAATGTGCGACGCTGTAACCAAATAAGATTGATGTCCTTTTTTTCCAACAAATAGAGCTTTCTTTTGGTGGTATTTGATCAGCTCTTCAATTTTTTTATTTTTTGCGCTATAAAAAAAAAAAAAGGACAATTGTAAAAAAAAACCACTATTTTTTTACTTTCTGCTATAAAACATTCCCAGTATTTTTTTTTTTTTTTGGTTTGCACAAAAGTGATAGTGTCTACAAAATAGGAGGTAGATTTATAGACCTTTATTTTTTTTTTATTGGTAATGGTGGCGATCTGCGATTTTTAGCGGGATTGCGGTGGACAAATCTGACACTGAGTGACACTTTTTGGGGACCAGTGACTCCAATACAGTCTTCAGTGCTATAAAAATGCACTAGTGCCTGTATAAATGACACTGGCAAGGAAGGGTGTTAACATCAGGGTCGATCAAAGGGTTAAATGTGTTCCCTCAGTGTGCTTACTAACTGCAGGAACAGGGAGATCTGTGTTCCTGATTACCAGGAAGCACAGATCTTTATGTTCCTGTCTAACAGAAAGATGGTCTGCTTTGTTTACTTAAGCAGACCACCGTTCTGTCATTCCCTGAGTGATCGCGAGAGGCCGGCGACCATTGCGCGCGCCCTGGAGCTCGTCCACAAAATCACGTACCTGTATGTGATTTTGCGCAGCCGGGCTGCAGTATGTATGACAAATGCTTGGATGCACCCAAAGGTCTTGCAGTGGTCATGGGTCTTATAGCAAAATATGATTAAGGATAGGTTTATTTTAACCATAAAACAGTAAGCATATTAAGCCTATTAAAAACTAAAGGGGTCTATACACTAGTAGAATTTTCTATGAAATGTATCTTTTTAGGAATGCTTGATTTTCTGATGGTTAGCGGGGTCAAATTGATATTTGTTTTTGACTGCAGTGACTAGAAAACTCAAAGGTGCAGCTTGGGAATTTTTTTCTCAAACTAATTTCTTACAATGTATGTGGTTTTTGTTTGGTAGTCCATTTGTTCCAAAATTGAATGTTAAAAGCAAATGGAATGTTGAACTTCTTTCAAACAACATTCATCAAGCCAACTAATGTACTGAGAATCTTCACACAAATTTTTGTTAAAAAAAAAGATCTACTAGTGTATGGTCAGTTTAGTCACAGAAGATGGAAGACAAATTCTGTGTTTTAGTGCTTAGTCATTGCTTTATTAGCTCTCTCAGCATCTGTACTGCAAAATGCTTTAAGTATGTCTCTTTTGTTTTCTTTGTGTGAGGTCCCCTACAACTGAAGTGATAAATTGTATTGATAAAGCCACTCCCATTTATGGTGACATATTGTAAGAATTGGATTAGCTGGTTATAACCTTTAACTTCCATCAAGGTATCATTGTTAGTTTGATCGATGTACACTCTGTGCTTCACATGACAAGCACCTATACAACCAGCAAATATTTTTTTTTGGGGGGGGGATATACAGATCAATGTTATATATGCAATATATGCAGTAGTGTAAAAATGATACAACAACATGTAAAAGAATCACATCAGAACATTGGTAAAAGAAAATATGCTCACTGAAAATGCATTACATACATCTTCATTTGTATCAGTGTAAGGGATCATGAAATAAAGCATACAAGCAAATTAAACAGAAGCACTATGTGTAGTATAATAAAAAAACCTATACAATTAATGCACTGACATTGGTGGGAAAAATCTAATGTATTACCAATCCTTAGATGTGGTGGCAGCATAATTTTTCTTTAGGCTTTTTTTCCTCTTTTTTTTCACGTGGTAATCCTGCCAGTAAAACACCTCCTGTAGTAGGATCCTTATACATGGAATGGTGTCCTCCCCGATCAGCAGGAGATCCATGAGTAGATTCCTTGCTGAATCAGAGCAAAATGGAACACATGTCAGTTTGTTGATATCCATGCCCATTCAGCATGTGCCTGGTGGACCTGGTATAAACGGACTTCGTTTACATCATGTTTAAGTCCACAAAAACGGAAACAGATACAATCCTTTGCTGCTTTATTTCTGGACATGAACAGACTCTAAGATGGTTAGATTTAAACTTATACAAGTGCTTTTACTTCCAACTGTTCATAGGGCTTCATGGAGCTTCTGATCAGGTCCGCCTGAAAAATGAATAGGCAGACCAGATCAGAAAGCCAATGCGAAAAGCCCTTTATTTCTAAGCCCTCTAACATCCACATCCCAGATTGAACTTATAATAACCCCTTGGTAATGTTGAAAATCCACTAACCAATTACCATTTTCCAATTTCTAGTTGCAGATACCCCAAACTAACAACCTTCTTTTTTTAAAACTGGCACCTTTGATTCCTGTACCAAAGCTTTTGTGCATGCATGTGGTCTCCTAGTACCATATAGTGCAACTATACAGAGCTGTGGCCTCTGCATCTGCATGGCCTATGCCACCTTGCTAATGGCGACTTGCTGTGCTTGCTGCTTCCACTTTGGACATAGTCACCCAGCCAGCGTCGTCTCCTGGTCTTCTCTTCACTACAGGCACATGCACAATCAGACTCGTGATACTTGGGTTCGCAGGTGCGCCATAGTGAGTATATATGAAAAGGGAGACAAAGGACAGTCTTGATGTGTCCCATTATTCATTGTCATTGATGTGGAGAACTGACCATTGACCCCCTATCTTGGAAGTGGGATTTGTATACAGAGCCAAGATTTGGAAAACAAAGGTACAGATGGCAAGAGGTAGATTTCAGGAAGGACCAATGAACTCTATTAAAGGCCTTGTCTGCATCCTCCAAGAGAAGGCATGGGAAGTCTTTGTCGACAAATGGGAGAAATTATGTTAGATGGGACATGAATTTTAATCTAAAAATGTATTTGTTAAAGCATAAAGCTATACTTTATCTTGATTTGGGCTTGACTTGGTGAATATGAAATGCATATAGTTTGCAGACTGGCAGAAAAAATCTGACAGTCTGAAAAAAATCTATAAAAAGGCAGTAAGGACAAGAGGTTAAAATTATAAGGTGTTAATGGGGAGACTGCCTTTTGTTTCATTTTCCTTATGTAGTGTTGAAGAAAAAAAAAAAAAAACGTAGGATATTACAAGTTCTGGCACAAATTATTTGCAAATATAGAGAATGTAACAATGTGAGGGTGGCTTGTCATTGGGTGTTAGTTTATGGTTACCTGCACTGTATTGACTGCTTTCCATATAGTAAATGCTGTATGTACTGTATGTATATGTGTATATATACATATACAGTGGGGACGGAAAGTATTCAGACCCCCTTAAATGTTTCACTCTGTTATATTGCAGCCATTTGCTAAAATCATTTAAGTTAATTTTTTTCCTCATTTAATGTACACACAGCACCTCATATTGACAGAAAAACACAGAATTGTTGACATTTCTGCAGATTTATTAAAAAAGAAAAACTGAAATATCACATGGTCCTAAGTAATCAGACCCTTTGCTCAGTATTTAGTAGAAGCACCCTTTTTATCTAATACAGCCATGAGTCTTTTTGGGAAAGATGCAACAAGTTTTTTGTCCCTGCAGCAGAAAAACACCCCCACAGCATGATGCTGCCACCACCATGCTTCACTGTTGGGACTGTATTGGGCAGGTGATGAGCAGTGCCTGGTTTTCTCCACACATACCGCTTAGAATTAAGGCCAAAAAGTTCTATCTTGGTCTCATCAGACCAGAGAATCTTATTTCTCACCATCTTGGAGTCCTTCAGGTATTTTTTTAGCAAACTCCATGCGGGCTTTCATGTGTCTTGCACTGAGGAGAGGCTTCAGTCGGGCCATTCTGCCATAAAGCCCCGACTGGTGGAGGGCTGCAGTGATGGTTGACTTTCTACAACTTTCTCTCATCTCCATCTCTTGAGCTCAGCCACAGTGATCTTTGGGTTCTTCTTTACCTCTCTCACCAGGGCTCTTCTCCCCCGATAGCTCAGTTTGGCCCAACGGCCAGCTCTAGGAAGGGTTCTGGTCGTCCCAAACGTCTTCCATTTAAGGATTATGGAGGCCACTGTGCTCTTAGGAACCTTAAGTGCAGCAGAATTTTTTTTTGTAACCTTGGCCAGATCTGTACCTTTTCACAATTCTGTCTCTGAGCTCTTCAGGCAGTTCCTTTGACCTCATAATTCTCATTTGCTCTGACATGCACTGTGAGCTGTAAGGTCTTATATAGACAGGTGTGTGGCTTTCCCAATCAAGTCCAATCAGTATAATCAAACACAGCTGGACTCAAATGAAGGTGTAGGACCATCTCAAGGATGATCAGAAGAAATGGACAGCGCCTGAGTTAAATATATGAGTGTCACAGCAAAGGGTCTGAATACTTAGGACCATGTGATATTTCAGTTTTTCTTTTTTAATAAATCTGCAAAAATGTCAACAATTCTGTGTTTTTCTGTCAATATGGGGTGCTGTGTGTACATTAATGAGGAAAAAAAATGAACTTAAATAATTTTAGCAAATGGCTGCAATATAACAAAGAGTGAAAAATTTAAGGGGGTCTAAATACTTTCCGTCCCCACTGTGTGTGTGTGTGTGTGTGTGTGTATATATATATATATATATATATATATATATATAGTGTGTGTACAGCTTGTATATTGTATAACAGTGTAAATTTGCTGTCCCCTCAAAACAACTCAACACACAGCCAATAATGTCTAAACCGATGGCAACAAAAGTGAGTACACCCCTAAGTGAAAATGTCCAAATTTGGCCCAAAGTGTCAATATTTTGTGTGGCCACCATTACTTTCCAGCACTACCTTAACCCTCTTGGGAATGGAGTTCACCAGAGCTTCACAGGTTGCCACTGGAGTCCTCTTCCACTCCTCCATGGCGACATCACAGAGCTGGTTGATGTTAGAGACCTTGCGCTCCTCCACCTTCTGTTTGAAGATGCTCCACAGATGCTCAATAGGGTTTAGGTATGGAGACATGCTTAGCTGGGACATCACCTTTATCCTCAGCTTCTTTAGCAAGGCAGTGGTTGTCTTGGTGGTGTTTTTGGGGTTGTTTTCATGTTGGAATACTGCCCTGCGGCCCAATCTCCAAAGGGAGGGGATCATGCTCAGCTTCTGTATGTCACAGTAAATGTTGGCATTCATGGTTCCCTCAATCAACTGTAGCTCCCCAGTGCCGGCAGCATTCATGCAGCCCCAGACCATGACACTCCCACCACCATGCTTGACTGGTAGACAAGACATACTGGTCTTTGTATTACTCACTTGGTTGCCGCCACACACGCTTGACACCATCTGAACCAAATAAGTGTATCCTGGTCTCATCAGACCACAGGACATGGTTCCAGTAATCCATGTCCTTAGTCTGCTTGTCTCAGAAAACTGTTTGTGGGCTTTCTTGTGCATCATCTTTAGAAGAGGCTTCCTTCTGGGATGACAGCCATGCAGACCAATTTGATGCAGTGTGCGGCGTATGGTCTCAGTACTGACAGGCTGACCCCCCACCCCTTCAACCTTCAGGCTGACCCCCCACCCCTTCAAGCTCTGGTGAACTCTATTCCCAAGAGGGTTAAGGCAGTGCTGGAAAGTAATGGTGCCCACACAAAATATTGACACTTTGGGCCCAATTTGGACATCTTCACTTAGGGGTGTACTCACTTTTGTTGCCAGCGGTTTAGACATTAATGGCTGTGTTGAGTTATTTTGAGGGGACAGTAAATTTACACTGTTATACAAGCTGTATACGCACTACTTTACATTGTAGCAAAGTGTAATTTCTTCAGTGTTGTCATATGAAAAGATATAATAAAATATTTACAAAAATGTGAGGGGTGTACTCACTTTTGTGAGATACTGTGTGTGTATATATATATATATATATATATATATATATATATATATATATATACTGTATATTATGACCACATACCAAATCCTATATATAATATTTTTAGTTTGCTAGCTGTTATTACAGCGGTCAGTTTACAGCATTACTGTGCCATATGCAAGCTCAAGGCAGAACAAGAACAGAAATGAGACAAGCATTTGTCCTCGATTCTTTTTACTCAGGGGAAATGAGTTTGTTAAGCAGCTGCAGCAATTGTATCGCTATTATGCATAAAGAATGACAGTGTAGATCAGGTACAGCATATATTTGTATATGCTTAGGAGGTCTGGTGTGTTTGAGAAGCTGCATTCAGCACGAAATACCACAGAATGATAAGGCAGAAACATGACAGACAGGAGGAACTGTGCAGATAAACAATTGGAGAAGGTGAAAATTGCACTAGGTACTTCCCACTGGCTATAAATCATCTTCTACCTCAGTAGGAGAAAATCCAGTACATATGTATGTTTCTATTTTTATATGCAAATCTGATTCGTGAAATTTCAGATGGTTCAATTAATTTGTCTTTGCACAATAAAAATATTTTGTGTAATTGTGTCTTTATTTTTGACATTTGAGTTCTTGCTATTACATCTTTGTGAGATACAAACAGTAGTAGTAGCATCAAAATTTCAAAAGGTTGCCTGAATGGACCTTGCTGTGAAATGTTCTAGTGCAGTGTATAAAGCTAAGTTATGTTGCCTGTCATAAGAACAGCATGCCAGATTCACACAAAAGAGAATTCTCTCAAATGGCATTTTCAGAATTTAAAAACAAATGGCAATTTTAAGTTCGGTTTTTTCTGTATATGTTATGTGTCTGCAAAAGGGAATGTTTTTGCTTTGTTGTTATGTTGTTACAAATCAGATTGTGTTAATGAAATTAGTATTTATGATAAAGCTCTCATACTTTCACCTTTTAAAAAGGAATACAGAAACAAATGTGTTTTGTATGTCAAGCACAACCCTTTAAATAAAAAAGAAATAATAATTTTATATATATATATATATATATATATATATATATATATATATATATATATATATATATATATATATATATATATATATATGGGCTGTGTTTAATAAATATATAACCACATTGCAAGACAAATCCTACAGCCTATTTAGTCTCAACAGCATGCAATTTTTTGGTAAGATTTTTTTCTACTTTCAGAATTTCCAAATAACAAATAATGGTCAGCATGAGTTAAATATAGATTCTAGAACGTGTCATCTGTAACCTTGAACATGCATAAAGTTATGTTAATATATTCATTGTTTTGTGATATATTCAGTATATCCCGGACAGATGAATCAGAGCTGCAAAACCAGGGTGTTAGTCGATCGCAAAATAATTCAGTGTCAGTTAAACCTCTGCCCAGTTCTCCTTGGATCATCTCTAAATAAAAGTGTTATCTGTTGTGCATTGCAGATGGGGGTAAAGAAGTTCTATCTATGCACCAAGTGTTGTTGTACTTGATTCGAAGCAATAAAGCATTGGTTCCAGAAGAAGAAATTGCAAACATGCTCCAGTGGGAGGAGCTAGAGTGGCAAAAATATGCAGAAGAATGCAAAGGAATGATTGTCACTAACCCTGTAATGGTAAGTTTACTTGATGTTTTTTTTGTTTGTTTGTGCTCACAAAGCCTTGTGTATAATTATCAATGGTTTCCCTCATAACACTCCTATGCATAAATACTGTCATGATGTAAAATGATGGTACTTGTTTGTCCCGCCACCAAGCTACACTGACTTTTAGAGATAACCTTGCAAAAAATCTTTCTGGGTAAGAAAAAACTTGCTGAAACCTTTTCGACATTCAACAGACTTCTGGGTTTTTTTGGTTGTCTGGTCCCCTGCTATACTCTGGTTCCTTCCTCTGCAACACTGGACCCACACACACTGCAAGAACAGCCCAGGAGTGGACAACTAGAAAGAAGACTACATTGGCCACCACTCCCTGGATCAAGGGGACATCTTAAAGCGGGGTTCCACCCAAATTTTGAACATTATCTCTATGCATTCCCTTCCTTGCCTAGATGCTGACATGCTGTGTAAAAAAATTTAAATCGCCGTAATTACCTTTTTTTTCTAATCTTCTTAGCACTTCCTGGTTTTCCTCCCATGGGAGTAGGCGTGTTTCTAGCCTCTCCCAGACCTCCCACAGTCCCCTGGGAGCTAGTCTCAGGCTTCCCAGCATGCATTGTGCAACAGCGTCATCACAACATCTCTGCTCCCAGCATTCACCGCATCCAGGAAATACATGCTTGTGGGCTTCAAATGCCCACAATGAAGATGGAAACCGCCTTCAGTGAATTTTATAAGTTATTCTTTACAACGAAATCGGACACAGGCAGACTTATTACACAGAACATGTGAGTAGATAATCATGAGAAGAAAAGTTTGTGAATGAACTCCAAAAAAAAAAAACGATAGATAGGTGGACCCCCGCTTTAAATCTGATATTTAAAAAATGGGGGACTCTTGATGTAGACACCCTAGCCTCCAGATTTAATAACAAACTTCCTCTCTTTGTTGCCAGGACCAAGAATCTTGTAGCCATAGCCATAGATGCCTTGATAATTCTCTGGCCCCAGTTCACGCTAAGACTTTTAGCAGTTGTTCCCTGGTCTCTTCCTAAAGATCTGCAATTTCAAGGCCCTTTTTCCATCCTGCTTCACAGTCTCTGGCTTTAAAGTATATGTGAACCCTAACCTTGTAAAACAACCCATTCAGTTTAAAATACACATGCAAGGCAAAACATCTGTCTGGATATAAAAAAATAGCATTATGAATACTTTTTTCTTTTAATGATCATATGACCACTGCTTAGCTGCATAAGGGGCTTAGAGAGGTTGGGGTGGGGACTTCAGGAAAGGGGGTGCGGGGGGCTCTCAGTACATGATCTTGCCATTGGAGGACAGGCTTGCCAAAAAACTGACCACACTGGGATGGATGTGCTCCCATGCCTACCATGGTCAGTTTGAAATAGCAAAGCAGAGGGACTGGCAGATTCACCAGGTATTTCACGCATAGGAAGCAATGCATAGAAGACCAGATGCTTTTAACACAAGTACATAGTACAACAGACACATATCAGGAATATGTAATGTTGGGGGAACATACTCTTTTACCGCATGGCCGTTGATACCCAGGTCTTCAGAAATAGAGGGGTCTCTGAGTCTCTTGTTCCTACCTTGCTAAAAACAAAAAATAATACTCCTCCAGCTTTCTCTTCCTTTTTTGAGAAACTCAGTGCAAAGATGTCACAATATCCTAAATGTTTGACACTTCTTTTAGGGGACTTTAATTTTGTATTGGACCCTGCGCTGGACAGGATTTGTCCTCTCCAGTCAGAGCCAGTTGCTTTGTTGACTGGTGTAAGGCCTGTGGATATGTTAATATTTGGTGGTAGACTAGCCCTGTTTCCAGGGAGTACTTCTGCCAGTTTAAATCATATAGGGTGCTATCCCACCTTGATTATGCCCTGTCCACTGCTGATATACTGCAGTATGTTACCTTAGTCAACTATCTATCCCAAATGCTTTCAGTTAATTCCCACCTGTTTCTATCTCTATCACCTGGGCCATAAACCTTCCGTTCGTGTTTGGAGGCTAAGTCCACTCTTGCTATCCAATGACAATGTGACTTAAAGGGTGGGACAGGACATGGCCACTTATCGGGACTTCAATACAAGTTTTGATCACCCTCTTATGACATGGGATGTGTTTATGGGTTTATGGATGTTACTAGGGGCTCTTTTATTAGTACCATTGCTTCCCATAGATCAACCACTAGAGCTGAGGGGGAAGCCTGTTGCAGCAATTAATTCTGCTAAAGCACAACATATAGCTGACTCTTCCTCTCCTAATTGTGCCTTAATGACCATGTTACACTCCACCCTACAACTGCATGATGTGCAAAATAATCTAACTTACCAGTCTGCCTGAATATTGGAGCATGAAGGGAAGAATGGGAAGAGTTTGGCCTTTCACACGTGCCTAGAGTCCCTGGTTTCCTCGATCTCCGAGGTATCCAGCTCTGAAGGATCTCTACTCTCTGACCCTATAAAGCAGTGGTTCTCAACCTGGGGGTTGGACCCCCTTGGGGGTCGAATTACGTTTTGCCAGAGGCCACCGAATCCTGGGCTGTTCCTAAAGCCTTCACCGCTCTCCCAGCCCTTTTGTGGCAGCCCAGCATGGCTATTCCTGGAGCCCTCTGCCGCCAACTCAGCCTCTTTGCAGCCTCCCATTCAGTTCACGGCATGGCTGGGGGGGCAGAGACTAGAGGTCAGCTGACTGGTGAGGAATGTTAATTGGGAGGGGCTGGAGGAGACCTGATTTCGGCATAAGTGTCACTGCTTCGAGACACCCCAAAGTCGGAGACACAGTGAATCCGGAGACACAGTAAGTAACAATACCTGTGATTATAGTTACCATTAAAAGTCCCCACTACAGTTTTCAGATCGGCAGATGACCTTGATCAAGAGCATGATCAGAACTCCCCCCCATCACTGCCACTGATCCCACACCCCACCAGCACTGACACTCATCCTACCCCCCCCCCCCCCCGCCCCCCCCCACACACACACACACACACCAAGGAGTAAGAAAAGGAATAAAAATAGAGAATACATGGAAGGGAGAGGAAAAGAAGGGGAGGAACAAATGAAAAGGGGAGAGAAAGAATAAGAGAGAGAACAAGAAATACGGCTAGAGAGAGGGATAGGAAAAAAAAACAAGAAATTAGGATAGAGAGAGATAAAAGGGAAAGAAAGAAGAACAAAGAGAAAGAGTGGTACATTCTAAAATGTACCATAAGGGTTTTAATACTGTACGAATGGAAAGGACTCAGAGAGTGCTAAATGTCCGTGGGTTTGGGGCACAAATTACTTGTCTTGCCTTTTGTGCTGACAACCCACGCTACGAAAATATTTTTACTGTTAGGGGTCTCCGCAACTTGGGCAATTTTATCAAGGGGTCAAGGCACTAGAAGTTTGAGAACCACTGCTATAAAGAGTAATGCTCCCTTCTAGATTGTAAGCTCTATCGAGCAGGGCCCCCTGATTCCTCCTGTATTGAATTGTATTGTAACTGTACTGTCTGCCCTCATGTTGTAAAGCGCTGTGCAAACTGTTGATGCTATATAAATTTTGTAGAATGATAACAATAATAATATTTCCCAATCTTATAAACAGTTATACCATAATGAGACCACCTTCCACTCAGTGAGTGCAGATTCCTATTTATCTATCTATCTATCTATCTATCTATCTATCTATCTATCTATCTATCTATCTATCTATCTATCTATCTATCTATCTATCTATCTATCTATCTATCTATCTATCCCTACCTTATCTTACACTTGCTTAGTGGGTAATGCTAAACAGTCCTCTTACTCGAGAAGATATGTGACGCTATTCGTTCTGTACCCCTTGATAAGACCCCAGAACTGGATGGGCTACCAGCAAATTGGTACAGGGCTGTTGACACCTTGACTCCTCTTTTTCCACCTTTCTTGCACCTTTTGAGGCTGGCTGCTTACGAGCTTCTGCATCTGAGGCTCTTATTGTTCCTATTCTGAAGCTGGGCAGAGACTTTCAGCGATGCGTCTCCTATTGCCCCATTTATCTTTTAAATTCTGATGTCAAAATACTTGCAAGGGACCTCACAAGGGGCAACCTGCTTCCAAGTTCACCATCACAAGATGTATTTGAAATCTGATTGATAAAGCTTACACTCTCAAGGACAAATCTCCTTCTGTACCTTTATGTGCCCTATCCACCAGATTGATGGGAGTTTTCCAGCATTTCTGCACCAGGGCTCAGTAGTACTGCTGTGTAAGGCCGCCACCTGGTACTTTGGTCATAGCTTCTCAAAGTTCTACCAATCTTCTGTGAATCTTTCAGCCCCAAGGTTTTTGCTGAGACACTTTTAGGCCTCTTTCACACAGGCGGTTGTTCTTCCGCTGTTAAAATCATGTTTTGTTGTTTTGAAATTCCAAGACTCCAGACACAGCGATCACTTGCAATTGTACATTGCGATTAGCAGCGTTTACACACATTCACATGTGGAATGAGTTTAGCTGCGGTGGAACATATTTGCCATTTCTGATGTGCTTCCTGTTATTCTTACCTTGTTGCCGTGGCTATCTGCATGTGAAATAGTACACTGCGATTACCTGTGGTTATGTGCAGATAGCTGCGATAAATCAGTCCTGGACGCAGTCAGATTTTTTTTTTTTACTGCACAAAACCACATGTAACGAAACCGTTGCTAAATGCAGTGTGTGAATGGGGTCATAGGAAAGCATTGTGTGAGTTTAGGTGCAGTAGATAACTTTATCCACAGCTAAAAGCTGAATTGTATCTGCCCTTGTGAAAAAGGGCCTCAGGCTTAATATGCATGGGACGTTTTAAAACCTCCCCTGAACAATTTAACTTGACAGATAGTAAACGACGTTTAAAACGTTCCTTTTTGCCACGCGTACATGCCGTGTTTGCGTTTAGGCCCCTTTCACACTATTTTTAGCGGCGCTTTACCGTCGTTTTAGCGGCGGTATTCGGCCGCTAGCAGGGCGGATTTACCCCCGCTAGCAGCCGAGAAAGGGTTAAAAACCACCGCAAAGCTCCTCTGCAGAGGCACTTTGCTTGCGGTATAGCCGCGGTGCCCCATTGATTTCAATGGGAAGGAGCGGTGTATACACCGCTCCAAAGATGCTGTTGCAGGACTTTTTTCCATGTCCTGCTAGCACACCGCTCCAGTGTGAAAGCCTGAGGCTTTCACACTGGAGACTCAGCAACGGCTGTTTCAGGTCGGTTTGCAGGTGCTATTTTTAGCGCAATAGCGCCTGCAAAACGACCCAGTGTCAAAGGGGTCTTAGGAGCGTTTTAATTTTTTTTTTAAGTAGTCAAAAATGTATCTCCATTAAAAACGCCTGTAAGCGAAACATGACTAAACACGAGTTACCACGTTTGGCATTTCAAATGCCTCTGAATATCCGTCCTGAACACATTTATTTGCTTTCAAACAAATGCTTTAAAACTCAACTGACTAGAAACGACCCTCTGTACATGTACTGATAAGATAACAGAGGGGAGTTAAAAAAAAAAAAAAAACTCCCAACTGCTCCTCAAGGACCATTTACCAGCAGCAGTGTACATGAAGTCTAAATTTTGATCCTTCTGACCCTTGTTGTTGGGCCTTTTGGCACAGTTCTGTTTGTCTTGTTGTTGTTCACTCTTCTCATTCATTTAATTTATATGTTGGCTGTGCCTTCCTTAACTAAAAAACAAATTACACTTCACCATATGTGTATACATATACAATTCAATCCAATCAAGACAATCAAAAAATTATTCAGTGACATCCAGAGCCATTCCTTCACACGTTAAAAATAAAATACATAATTCATATGTGAATATACAGTTCATATGTGACACATTCTTCTTCCACTCAGTTGATAACTTTTCTTTTTGATGTACACCTTGTGCTGACTTTTAATTTAAAGCGGAGTTCTGACGAAAAAAAAAAAAAAGTCGGCAGCTACAATAAGTGTAGCTGCTGACTTTTAATAACCGGACACTTACCTGTCCCATGGTCCAGCGATGCGGGCGTACGAAGACCCACTCCTCTCCACGGCGCCAACATTCTTACTGTGGGCACTCGGCATGGGCATGCATTGCGCATGCGGGAGCCGCACTGCGCTCTGTGAATGGCCGGGCAATCTTCTGGGACCTGTGACGTGTCCCAGAAGATTGCAGGGAGGGAGGGGGAGAGGTGAACTTCCTTCTGTTGCCCCGGGAGGGGCAACAGAAGGAAGTTCCGCCCCCCCCCCCCCCCAAAAAAAATGATATGCCAAATGTGGCATGTCAGGGGGTCACCATCACTTAACCACTTACAGACTGCCCGCTGCAGTTTTACGTCAGCTGTTTGAAGGAGGATATCGTTGTCTGCCATAACCCCAGTATGCTTTTCTTCAGCGGGCGGTCCGCTACAAGATAAAAGTGGCCTCTGCAGCGGATTCGCCACAAGATCACTTATTTGCGGTGGGAGAGGGGCCCTCCCTCCCGCCGCGATCCGGTGCTCTCTCTGCCACTGCCAACGGCTCCGGTAAGCAGCAGAGGGCACTGAACTTGTTCTGTCTGGAGAAGAGACGCTTGAGAGGGGATATGATTTAAACTTATAAATACCGTCCTGGTGACCCCACAATAAGGATAAAACTTTTTGCGGAAGGGAGTTTAACAAGACACATAGCCACTCATTAAAAATAGAAGAGAAGAGGTTTAACCTTAAACTACGTAGAGGATTCTTTACTGTAAGAGTGGCAAGTATATGGAATTCCCTTCCACAGGCGGTGGTCTCAGCGGGGAGCATCAATAGTTTAAAAAAAACTATTAGATAAGCACCTGAACTACCATAACATACAGGGATATACAATATAATACTGACATGTAATCACACACATAGGTTGGACTTGATGGATTTGTGTCTTTTTTCAACCTCACCTACTATGTAACTATAAAAAAAAAAAAGAAAAACAAAACAAAAATGAATGCAACTAGGCATAACTTATTTTTAGTTTTGGATTGAGAGGAGATGGATTAGAACACCTGTCAATTTGTATTGCCATCTGTGCCCCCGTTAAGGAGATTAACCCTCTTTATTTGTCCTGTTTATTATTGAAAGTAAAAGAAAACCCCACATTTTGGGTTGTCCCCAAAAAAGTAGTAGAGAAATCTTCCAATGCGGACACTAGTTCTGGGGGAAAAAAAATCTGACAAGGGTTATAATAAGCCTCCCTTACAAAATCCAAAATTAAAAAAAAAAAAAGGTTTTGCCTATAGTTCTACTTTAGCCACTTCCCGCCCGGCCTATCACAGAATGACGGTCGGGCGGTGGTTGCGTTATCCTGACTGAATGTCATATGACATCCAGTAGGATAAGCTGCAATAGTGCGCCTGCAGGGGCTTGCAACGCGGTAATCGGTGGTGTGGTGTTTCACTCTGGAACACCGCAACTCCGATCGTGGTAAAGAACCTATGCTCTGTCTCTTTACCACATCATCAGCGTGGTGTAACCAGGAAGTGGCGGTAAACGGCTTTCCTTGGTTCGCGCTGACAGGGAGAGCCGATCGGCAGCTCTCTTGTCAGAGTAGGGTCTGCACTGATAATCAGTGCATTGATTATCAGCACAGCCCCCATCAGAGGTGTCCACCACAGCTGCAAATCAGTGCCCTAAACAGATGCCAATCAGTGCCCATCACTAATTGACAGTACCTCATCATCAGTGCTGCCTATCAGTGCCATCTATTAGTGCCCATCAGTGCCGCCTGTCAGTGCTCATGAGTGCTGCATATCAGTGCCGCCCATCAATTCTACATATTAGTGCCACCTTATCAATGCCGCCTCACCAGTGCCTGTCAGTGAAGGAGAAAACAAAATTGTATAACAGAAACAAAGAAAACTTTTTTTTTTTCCAAAAATGTCTGTCTTTTTTAGCTTAGCAAAAAATAAAAATCCCAGTGGTGATCAAATAACACCAAAAGAAAGCTCTATTTGTGGGAAGAACATGATAAAAATTTTGTTTGGGTACAGTGTTGCATGACTGCTCAATTGTCATTCAAAGTGTGACAGCGCTGAAAGCTGAAAATTGTCCTGGGCAGGGGGAAGTGCCCTGTATTGAAGTGGTTAAGGACTGGTAAGCTGCAATGTATGACATTTTTGTTCATTGGTTTTGGTTCAGATCATTAAAGAGAGTGTACTATGGTATATGACTAAATAAAGTGAAACACAAAACATGTTTGTGGGAGATTCGCAGTGTTTCACTTATAGCATTTACTGTATATCAGCAATTCATTAAACCAGTTTACAAATAAACATTTTTAAAAATTGTCTACGGTTTAATCATTCACTTGTTCTCAAGACCCCCATTCTTGGTGTTTGCATGATTCATGTATTGTAGCTGATATTGAAGAAGTAACTCTGAAATCCCCAGAATGGCTTCCTGGAGCTCTTTAAAAGTTAAGCAGAGACTAGTGTTGACAGATGTAGGTCCCCTGTGGTGTTATACAAACTCTGTGTTGTAATCCTATACCAATTTCTTTTTTTTGTTTTTTTTTTAAGAAACCCAGCTCAGTTCGAATTGATCAGCTTGACCGTGAGCAGTTTAACCCAGAAGTGATTACTTTCCCTATTATTGTGCATTTTGGTATAAGACCTGCCCAGTTGAGTTATGCTGGAGATCCACAGTAAGTTCCCTTTTCTCCATACTATACAGTAAATGATGTTTGTTCTGAATCAAAAATGTCATTCTGTATGTGAGATGTTCTTCATAGTTCTCATTGAAAATACTTTAGTACTGCTGTATATTGGTATTTTATTTTATTTCAGTTACTTATATAGTGCCGTCAATTTATGCAGCGCTTTACATATACATTGTACATTCACATCAATCCTTACCCTCAAGGAGCTTACACTCTAAGGTCCCTAACTCGCATTCATACATACTAGGGACAATTTAGACAGGATCCAATTAACCTACCAGCATGTCTTTGGAGTGTGGGAGGAAACCGAAGTACTCGGAGGAAACCCACGCAGGCACAGGGAAAACATGCAAACTCCAGGCAGGTAGTGTCGTGGTTGGGATTCAAACCAGCGACCCTTCTTACTGCTAGGCAAAAGGGCTACCAACTACACCACAGTGCCAAGTGAGCGAATAGAAGACAAATCTAAATCCCTTTGGCTTCAAGCCAGCTTCAAATTCTTATGCCACGTACACTCGATCGGAAATGCCGCCAGCAAAACTCCGATGAGAGCTTTTTGTCAGAAAATGCGATCGCATGTATGCTCCATCGTCTTTTGCTGGCGGAATTACAGCCAGCAAAAGATTGAGGGCATGTTCTTTATTTTTCGGTCGGGAAAAGTTCCTATCCGAAAATGCGATCGTCTGTATGCAGTTTGGACGTGCCAAAAATCACGCATGCTCAGAATCAAGTATGAGACGGAAGCGCTCGTTCTGGTAAAACGAGCGTTCGTAATGGAGATAGCACATTCGTCATGCTGTAAATTTTTGGATCTTTTAATGCAGCGCATTCTTTTGTTCTTTATAATGCTAGAAGAATGAATTTGTTTTGCTGCTGATATTCACACAGAGTTAGAGTTCTCACAAACTTATTTCTTTGTTATTTTTTGTGATCTCCTGAATGTATTTTTTTTTTTTTTAAATCCAGATCTCAATAATAATGTTTAGAATTATTTTTTTATAGTCATCTTTTTATTTTCATCAAGATCTCCTGTTTTTTTGATAATTTTTAAATTATTTTCTAGTGATCGCCATTTTTTTTTTGTGTCAAGTTTCCACAACAACATTATTATTTTGTATTTTTAAAGCTCAATGATGTTGGTTGTTGTCCCTTGTTAATTTGACATTGTATTTTTGAAATGTACCTGCCTACTCACAAACAAACTGTCCTTTTTTGAAGAAAAACACATAGGCAAGTATTTTCATATAAAAAAATCTACATTTATTCTGGCTGATAACAAAATAAAGAGGAAGGCAACGCTGGAGAAACTGCTTGAATTTGCAAAGCCTTTGTACCCCAGGGCAGACATCAACTCTTTGTAACTAAAAATTGGTAGCCTGAGAAGTCCATATAATAGGGAGCACAATCTGGTTCAGGACTCCCAGAGATCATGAACAGCAGCAGATGACATATATGTGCCCAGGCTGTGGTACTACAAGAGCCTGCGTCTTCTGTCAGACCAGACTGAACCCAGGGCCATCACTTTCTTGTCTTCCCTGCAGCCTTCCCTCCACACTTCCCTGCAGCCTTCCTTGGAGGCTATGGCTATGGCTTTGGAGGTGGACTTGTGGCAGGAGGATGGGCGAGCGCACATAAGTGCATGTTCTCACTAATTTGGCCCCTCAACCCCTTTTGAAGGGCCTGAAAAATAAGATTCTTACACATGAAGCGTTAGCCCTCCTCCATTTTGCAGCTACATAGCAGCCATAGGCCTCTTCAGCGTCGGGGAGTGTTTTCAGGGCCGCATTAGCATCCTTAATGAGGCCCAGTGCTGCCTCCTCCATGTTACTCCCCTTCCTGGCCCTTTTTTTTGTAAGGCGGAGGGGAGGCACCTGGGATTGGGTGAGGCTGCTGGGCCTGGCCACCATCTGGCTGACACTTACCCCCGCCTACTCCTGGCTGACACTTACCCCCACTTCCTCTTGGCTGCCACATTCCAGAGACTTGTCCTGGCTGAGTTCTTCTTGTGTATGAAAAAGGGACATAGTTTTAGTTTTTGGTTCATCAATCACACACAATTTTCAGCTCATGACTGTTGAATGTTAATAAATAGAAAAGACTATCATTCTGAGCCCAGCATTTTTCATTCTTGTCCCAAACATTTTTGGCCCCTACTGTCTATTGATATGTAAAACACTTTTTGTTCAATCATTCATTTGTTATCAATAATAACATCTAGTTAACAACAATAATTTTTGGACAATAAATATGTTCAAAAATACTATACCTGGCTCCAGCTGGGCTCCTCAACTTCTTCCAGGATGAAAGGCCCAGGTTGGTCCTCGGAAGCCTCAGCTGCGGTTGAAGGAAGGGTGGATGGAAGTGTAGAAAGTGATTCCCTGGCTTCAATCTGGTCTTCCAGAAACCGCATCCTGTTGTAGTACCACAGACTGGGTACATACACATCCTTTGCTCCTGATTTCATAAAAGCCTGGACCTTATTAAGCTCCTTCCTTTAGGTGCTTCTCAGCCTACCAACTTTCTTCTCCACAAACTTGATGTCTGCGTCGGGGACCCGCGTCTTCACAAATTGCAGCAGTTTCTCCAGCAATGCCTTCCTAGCTGGTTTATTTTGATATAGGGGGTTTTTAATCTCCCACAAATTTCTCATATCCCTGTATCTGTCTATGAACTGGCCCATGAATTTAGGGTCTTTGAATTGTTTCATATTTGCTGCAAGACAAAACACAAGACAAAAACACTAATACCAGGCTAAACTCTCCTAATCTTATCCCAATATAGGCCTCAATCTCAAATCAGTATAGGCCACTGATGTCCCAAGTTAAAATGTTACCTTCATTAGAACATCTGTCGCTTCCTCCACTCACAGATCGTACGTACGATACACACGTGTTAGCTTTATATACACCGTGCATGCGTGAAACTCCGCCCACCCCTGACGTTCTTTATAGAATATTCCCCGCCCCTTCTCTTTCGTTGCAGTGGGAGAGGAACATGGCGGAGACACAGCAGGTGCGTAATAGCAGTAACGGAGAGGAAAGCCCGGAGCCCGAAACGTCCCGATCCCACCGGAGATTTAAGGCCTCAAATATGGCCTTTATAGAGATGGTGGACAGGGCCGAAGAGGGATGACTATGACGGGAAGTATAGACCATACCTAAACCCAAATGTGAGAAAGGCCAAGATCATGACTAAAGTTGTGAAGAGTCTGCACGGGAATTTTGGGGTACGACAATCCAAGGAGCAATTGAGGAAACGCTGAAATTCCATTAAAAATGCTGCGCTATCAAAGGTGTAAGCTAAAAGCCTCTGAACTGGTAAAAATATATCCTCTACACCGTGGCAATAATAATGTATAAAATATATGATGAAAAATATATCAAAAGAGACTTGCTTAATAGCCAAATAATAAAGTGACAATGTGCATGTTCCCCTCCTGAAAAAGGGGAACAGAAGAGGACACCACAACCTGAGGATGTGGAGGAAGGAGAGGTGGTTGAGATTGTCACCACAAAAGGTGAGTGTCTGACACCACAGATTCAGTTAATAGATGTATGCCTGCATATTTATAATACATGGTGTGTATTTTTTCTTTTAGGTGATGTGCATGTTGTGGAAGAACAATCTCCTCATTTCATGAGTGACAGTGCACAGAGGCTAATCCAGGACATAATGTTTTGTAGTCAGGATTTAGACCTCATCAAGCAAAAAACAAATGACATAGAACAAAAACTGAAGAACATGATTGATGTACTAGGAAGAATCTAAAGAACAACAAAATGACACCATTTTCTATTTTTTGGGGACCATTTTTTTCAAAATTTTCACGCATTTTAAAAGCCAAATTTTGAAGATGCACACAGTGTGTCAACATGTGCAATCTGCCATCAGGGGATATCAATGTACGTGTTTTGTGAGTGCAACCCCTTCCTCGTAACTCAAGTAGGTGAGAGGAAGTGGTTGCGCCCCCAAAACACGTCTATTGATCCCCCATGATGGGAGATAGCACATGTTGACGTTAGGCATGGGCTCAGGAGGGAAATCCCCAGTTTGACTCCCAATTTGTGTGCATCCTCAAAATTTGGCTTTTACAGGGGGACATCACCCCATCTGATGAAAGCAATATCAACATATTTTTGACACTATAATGTCTGATATTGCCTTCAGTTTTTCAATGTTGAACTTTGTAAGTTTTTAAGTTGTGTATGTTATGTTTTGAATTTGAAACATGCCTGTTTATGTACTTAAAAATATTTTCAAGGTAAAACTTAAAAAAAATAAATAAATTTTACAATGTGCATGTGAATGTGCACGGAGTAAAAGGTTTTATACTCAACAATGTGTGGCTTCTTCTTTCAATGTTCAATATCATTTTTTTGTATTAAGTTGGTGTTTACGGTGCCAGTGGGTGTTATTTAATAATGCAAAAACCACTTGGCACTACAAGTGCACTAGGAGACAACTAAAAGAAACACAAGCGGTAAATCAAAATCAAGATTTGATCAGATCAAATTTTTTTTTTAATATCTAAAATAAATTACAAATTTGCTGGCATAGCAATGACCCCCAATAAAATAATCAACATATTTTTGACGCACTTCACAGGCGCTTTGGGGGGGCAAGCCAGGACGGCCAGTTTCCAAGGCCGTAAGTGTATTTTCTGGAAGTCCGGCCTCAGGCCCAACTGAGGCAACATAATTTGGAGCAGTTCTCTTCAAAAAGTTGTGAAGTATGCAGCATGCTAAAGCTATGTGGTTAAGTTTGTACTCCGCCATATTTATTGCCGTAAGAAATAGGCGGAACCGGCTGTCCATTATCCCAAAGGCATTCTCCATGACTCTGGCTCTGGCCAGCTGGTAATGAAAAACCCTCTTCTCCGGGGTGAGGGTACTCTGGGGGAATGGCCTCATCAGGTAATCACCCAGACCAAATGCTTCATCAGCAATAAAAACATATGGGAGTCCTTCCATGTTCTCTTCCGCAGGTGGCAATCCCAAGCCACCACTCTGGAGACGTCGGTAGAACTTGGTCGGGTCAAAGACTCCACCATCTGACATCCGGCCATTCTTGGGAAGCCACAGTCTGCCATTCCTGTGGTGTTGAAGGAAACTGTAGAGTCAAAAAAGAAATAAAAATATTAGTACTTTTGCACATAACATTGCAAGCAGATTAGACACAAACATTCTTGTCCAACATCAGTATAACATTTATTTTAAGGCGTATTTAAAGACAAAAGTATAAGGTCCACTTATCCGATTCCTCACCCCCTCTGATGGCACATTGTAAACATTTTTTAAAGCCTCTGGCTCTCTGCCTGAATTTAAGGACACAAATAACATTTGTACACATTTTAGCGGGTTTTTAGGGTAAAGCACTACAATGGAGCTGACAAAATACATTAAGTGACTAGGCTAGGTGTGTATGGGCCCAGGATAGCATGCTGGGGAGGTTAGTGAAGGCAAATATGCATGAAGGATAAAAAGGAGCATTAAAAGCTTCCAGCATGCATGAGGACAAATGGTGCATGCACAGCATATTACAATCATGGTTAGGGAATGATTAAAGAAATACAATACATTAGCAAACATAAAATACATAGAATGTGATGTTAAAGGAAAAAACTTACCTAATATAGTCCTTCTGCAGGACCTGAATGATTGCAGAAGAGGTCTCTGGAATAATGATCCCCAGAGCCTGGGGGGAGATGCCTGTAGAAAACGTGAGGTCCTGCAGACTTCTCCCTGTCACCAAGTACCGCAATGTGGTGACTAGCCTCTGCTCTGGATTGATGGCTTGCCACATGCAGGTGTCCTGCTTCGTAATATAAGGGGACAGCAAAGCCAACAGACGGTGAAAAAGGGGGTCCCTCATCCGGAGAAATTTCCTGAAATCATCAGAGTTTTTCTCCTGGATCTCACGCAAAGGCATATGAGAGAATTGGTCACGCTGGAGTAACCAGTTCTTGGTCCATGAACTCCTCCTCTCCCTGTTCATGGACTGGGCTTGGGTCAAAGCAAGAACCCAAACACCAAGCCCCCACATAGCACGAACTCTACGATGAGTACGTGCCTGCAACATGGCTTCAAAATGGTCGGCTGGTCAGAACGAACTAACAGAACGCACTGAAGAACAGCAAGGCCTGTGAAGAGCGAGCTGAAAATCAGAACGAGCGGACAAGAACGCACTGAAAACAGATACGAACTGACTACACGCACTGAAAAACAGATACAAACCCACAAGCACAAACTGAACAGCAGTAAAACGAGTCTGAAAAGCACAAATCGTCTCTCACCAAACTTCTATTAACACGAGATAAAACACGAGATTAGCAGAAGGAGCCCAAAGGATGGAGCAGTGGCTATTGAACTTCCTTTTTCTAGTCCCATCGTACGTGCTGTACGTCACCACGTTCTTGACAGTCGGAATTTGGTGTGACCATGTGTATGCAAGACAAGCTTGAGCGGAATCCCGCCAGAAAAACCATCATAGCTTTTTCCGACCAAAATTCCGATTGTGTGTACGCGGCATTACTCTTGCACACTTTGTACACTTTGTATGATTAACCAATTATACCAAGCAGGTGCTAAGGTGTAAGTTGAAACAGTCATTAACTGAAATGGAAATGGATGTGTAGGATGCTTAAAATTTGGGTGAGGAAGAGCCAAACCCTGCTACTAAGGTGTGGTTGTGGAAGACAATTTCATTTCACAGGTCATGCACCATCCAAAACTGAGCACACAAGGTAGTTTACTGCATCACCAATGTCTCTCCCAGGCAAAGATTGTCAAAGCAGACTGGGGTTTCAAGATGTGCTGTTCAAGCTCTTTTGAGGACGCACAAAGAAACAGCCAACTTTGAGGATCGTAGACGCTGTTGTCTGCCAAGGAAACGTAATGCAGCAGATGAATGGTGTGCCATCAGCACAGAACTGGCAGAAACCAGTGGGACTCGGGTACACCCACCCACTGTCCGGAGAAGTATGGCCAGAAGTGGTCCTTATGGAAGAATTGTGGCCAAAAAGCAATAACTCATGGGAAAACAAGACTAAGTGACTCAACTATGCACAAAAACATAAGAACTAGGGTGCAGGAAAATGGCAGCAGGAGCTCTGGACTGACGAGTCAAATTTTGAAATATTTGTAGCAGGAGGCAGTTAGTCTGCCGAAGACTGGATAGCGGTACAATAATGATTGTCTAACAGGAAACAATGAATCATGGTGGAGGTTCCTTGCAAGTTTGGGGCTGCTTTTTTGCAAATGTAGATGGAGAATTTGTCAGGATCAATGGTGTCCTCAATGCTGAGCTATTCAGGCAGATGCATAACCATCATGCCATACTATCAGGGAGGCGTCTGGCTCCACATTTTTTCTGCAGCAGGACAATGACCTCAAACATACAGCCAATGTCATTAAAGAAGTACAGCCAAAGCTTGTTTGGCTGTACTTCTCCTGTGGATCACAGGAATGCAGTTCGTTCTGTACTCCTGTCTCACATTTTCAGCAGACAGTGGGCTGAAGTCTGCTGTTGGCTGATGTCACAGATCCGGTCCAGGCTGGGTAAAGATCGTGACCTCTCTGGACCTGCAGCTGGCTCAGACTCTCAGACGCTCCTGCCCCCTCCACAGCCCAGCGATCCAGTGAGCGTGGAAGGGGGGGGGACAGGGCAAAGAGCTGGTGACTCTGTCAGTCACCAGCTCTCTGCTCACCGAGCGATCAGCAGTGTTTGATTGCTCGGTTCTCACTCTTAGTGCCAGCAGGGGACTGATGCTGCATCCACCTAGGTAAGTATGTGAAAAGGCACAGTCATGAAGGGGTTATGTGTAAATGAGTACAAGAGACAGTGAATATGAATAGGACAAATACAAAGAACAAAACAAAATAGTAACCGCATCTACTCTCTACTGCCCCTGCAAATGTGACATGAGTCTTTTAAAATGTTTGTAAGGAGAGAGTAATGCCCTTTTTATTCTTGCAGCTCATGATCTAGAACACAAAGAAAACAATGCAATTTATACTGATTACATACATTGAACGCCTGTTTACATATATTTGTCACTGTCTTTGTTTCAATAAAGTGTTTAATGAAGATTCATGTTCTCCAGCTAATTGTTTATTGAAACCTTTGAAAGACAAGTGCCTAATTATCCATGGCTAGTTTACAGCAAGAGCAACAGCACAGGTTAAAATAGTATAAGCTTATGCACTCCATAATTCAGCAAAATAAAGACAAATGGCAATGCTCAAGGGGAGTAAACCTCTTGCAGGAAGAATTTCAGATAAAATATAAATATGTATCTATATGATGTAGGTAATGGCAGGGATTGCTCATCTGTAATATGTTCACAATGTTTCTCAACACTGATAAGGTTCAGCTTAATTGCTTATGGTCAGCTCTGGCTTGTATTGCGCTGTCAGTTCCGGTTTTGCAATGCCCCCTACTTAGCCTAGTCTGCTTGTGCACTAAGCATGTTCTTGTAATCATGTCATTGTGTGCAGTTTCCGTGACCTCAAACACATTGCAGAACAGTGTAGTTGTTTGCATGCTTTGAATAGCTGAACACCAACACTATTTCACTATATACTTTGTTTTCTTTTATTTACATTGTGAGATACAATATTTTGTTTGCATTTTTTGTACAAGGCTGAACTGAAAATGTACCTCACTACACAGCCCTCAATCAGCAATATCTGTAGCCGTCAGTATATTTTTGTCATACTCGAATATTAATTTCATTGGCAGCAGAAGCCTTCTATACTGTAGATCAGTAGGAGCATTTGATTGCTTTGGTGCCATTTCATAGTTTACTACAGCTGTGTCCTGGCAATATTACTTTGGAGTGGCTGCAGTAGCTATTTTCATTTTTGCATTGTGTTGGAGATACTCAGCATAGAACCTGTCTGCTTAAGTACAAAGAATGGTTCAGAAAGCAAAAATGGTTCATCTCTAGAGTAGATGCGGATATGACAGGGTGTCATTTGCTCTGAATGGAAATAATAAAGTTACAAACTTACTGAAAGGTTTTTCTTGGATTCAAACGTTTAAACGGCTGTTATGTGACGTGTCCCAGCTTATCATTAAGAGACACAGAGAAGGACCAGCTGTAGAAAACTAATTTGGTGGCCTAGGGTGGGAAGCTGCTTGAAAGCTCTTCCTTTCCCGCCTATGTACTGTAGTTCATTGCTCACAAAGAATGACAGTGATTTTCAAGAGTTTTAGAAAAGCACTGTAAAGAAAATAGTTTAATCCCTTGGGTAAGAATGGTAGCAATGGCCCTTATCTCAGGCATTGCAGGAACACCTCCGAAGCACTGAAGACTCCACCATTCTTATATTTAGGACCTGTGTTATGCAATCCTAAAAATCTTTTGTGTCATTGATACTGAAGTTTTTCAACGTTATTTTGTTTTCTTTTATATATAATAGGATAAAAGTAAATAGTTGCGCTAAAATAAAAAACAATGTCCAAAAAAATATTAAAAAGTGTCCTCAAGTGATGTGTCAATATATTAATTTCAAGTGTTAATAATCTTATTATGCATCTCCACCATCCACCACCATAGAAAGTGATCTTGTGCAGCAATGCCACCACCAAAGGTAAAAAATGTCTGCTTACCAGCTTCAAGTGACCTCTCATTACAAGAGGTCGGTCTTGCTTGTGGTTATAGCCCAGCCAAGGCTTTTGATGGTCCCCGGAGCACTCTTGTCTTTAGCGAACTCCTTAGCCGATGCAGGTATAACAGCGTTCACCAAAATAAAAAAGAGCTCCACATGGTGTATATCTATAAAACCTTTATTCACATAAGAATATTGCACTTTGGGGTAGGCGCATGCACGGAGGCTCCTAAGATGGCCGCGTAGACCGGGAGCTCCACTCTGCTCCGACGGATTGACGCTTTCACTAGCCAGTAGCACACCTAAAAAACCTGCATGGACAGCGGACTAGGATTAGGGAACAGCGGTAGCACACCCCCATGCCAGTGGGACCCATCCGCAGGGTGGAAGCACAAATATCCTCAGCAGGGAGCGTGCCTCAGAACACCAAGATGGCAGCTGTGTCCAGGCCTCAGACACGGGAACTACAGGGGACTCAGGTGAGCAGCCCAGCCCCGGACCCCCTTCTCTTCAGCCCTCTATCTGGGGCCCCTGTGAACATCCAACAAGCTGGGGCTGCATTGCCAGCCTCCACTGAATCCCTTATAGGTCACGCCATGGATGACTACCTATTGTCCCCTATGGAGGAAGGCTCCTCTCATTCACAGGGAGGGAGGCCCACCTCATCTACCACCCTAATCTGCCCACTAACATAGCGGACATGTTCTCCAGATTCGCTGACATGCTTAACATTGGTTTATCCCAAACTGCAGCAAAGATCACAGGGGACATTAAAGCGGAACTCCAGAACTTAGGTTCATGTATAGAAACAATTGAATCACACCCGTGGAAAGAAAATGATACAAATTTAGTTTGGGTACAGTGTTTTATGACCACGCAATTGTCATTCAAAGTGTGACAGTGCTAAAAGCTGAAAATTGTCCTGGGCAGGAAGGGAGGAAAGTGCCCTATATTGAAGTGGTTAAACCAGTAAACATATGCAGGTTTAGATATATTTAATGATTGTGTTTTATAAACTTGTTGAATTATGTCTAATTGCAAATTTTGTAGCCCTGAAGAGGGGGCCCTGAAAAGCGTTGGATCATTGATTCAATATAAGTTTGGAATGAAAATCCCACTTTTTTTGATGCTTTAGGGACATGCCTTGATTTTTAGACTCTGAACATTCATTTAAACTGCATCAGTCAGCCTAGTTGGGCATTTTTTATCAATTTGGAATTTTTTTTGTTTTCTCCATTGTATCGTACACTGTCAAAATAAACTATATCCTTATTCTCTAAAAATAAGTCATACAAATCCATTACTTAAAGCTTTACTAAACCCAGGACACTGCATTCACTATATCTTGTCTCCTACAGTACACAGAACGTAGAAATGCAATTATTTTAGTAAATATAAACTGCTAAATACCTTTTCTCATCAGAAGTATATAGCATTCTTGTGATTTCTATCAGTGCCTGTTAAAAGCTTGTAGGAGGAGCTTTCATTCTACTCTGACTGTCCCATGAGGCTGCAGCACCCCTGACCCCCTGTCTGGACAGTGCTGATTGGCCCTGTGCCGATCACATGCACCCTGCCAAGAAAAAAAAAAAACAACTCTAGCAATACATACCAAACTGAACATGTGCAGAGTGACTCCAAAAGGCTCTATCTTATCAGGAGATGGATTGGAGACAGTGGAAGAAGGGGAGGATTAGAGAAGACAGGATCAAACAGCCGTGTTACACAATGAGGAGTGTTAACCCCTTAGTTTCCACAGTGAGTATAACAAGAATGCTTTACTGCATATACAGACTGATTTTACTGTTGTGGGTTTAGTAACACTTTAATGGCCCTGTAATCTATTTTTTCATGCATTTGTTTCATACTCTGCTTTTCTCCCTCCTTATACCTTCCTCTGTAAGCTCTTGAGCAGTGGAAATTAGCTGGGGTCATGGGCACTGCTCTATGTACACTACAAATTATATAGTCCATAGCCCCTAGTCCAGCTCAGAAGCGAGCAAGAGAAGGTGGCTACATTCCTACATACAGTGGGACAATAGAGAACGAACTTAGCCAGCCTTGAACAGGAGGTTAGATCACAGCGGCAAAAGGGAAAAAAAGGAAATTTGAGGCCTATAGCAGAATGACGGCTGGGCGGTGGTTCAGTTATCCTGACTGGGCATTATATGACGTCCAACAGGATAACAGCCACCGCACGCTCGTGGGGGCACGCATTGCGGCGATTGGTGGTGCAGTGTGTCAGTCTGACACACTGCTACAATGATCTTGGTAAAGAGCCTCTGATGGAGGCTCTTTACCACGTAATCAGCCGTGTTCAGTCACGGCTGATCACGATGTAAACAGGAAGAGCCGTTGATCGGCTTTTCCTCACTTACATCTGACAGACGCGAATGGGGGAGAGCCGATCGGCTGCTCACCTGACAGGGGGGTTTGTGCTGATTATCGGCGCAGCCCCCCCACCCCCACCCCCTTGGATGCCCACCCAGGACTGCCAGGACCACCAGGGACTGCCACCACACTGGACCACCAAGTATGCCACCCTAGACCAGGGAAATGCCAATCAGTGCCCAGGCAGCTGCCAATCAGTGCCCAGGCAGCTGCCAATCTGTGCCTATCCCCAATGCCTGCCAGTGCCATCAGTAATGCAGTAATCAGTTCCATCTATCAGTGCTACGTATCAGTGCCCAGCAGTGCCACCCATAAGTACCCATCAGTGCAGCCCATCATTGCCGCACATGAGTGCTCATCAGTACCGCCTATCAATGCCCATTAGTGGTGCATATCAGTGCCACCCATCAGTGCCGCCTACCAGTGCCCATTAGTGCCGCCTCATCGGTGCCGCCTTATCAGTGCCCATCAGTAAAGGAGAAAACTTACTTATTTACAAAATTTTAACAGAAACAAAAGAAAAACGTATTTTTTTTCAAAATTTTCGTTTTTTTTTTTTATTTGTTTAGCAAAAAATAAAAAACGCAGAGGTGATCAAATACCACCAAAAGAAAGCTCTATTTGTGGGAACAAAATGATAAAAATTCTGTTTGGGTACAGTGTAGCAAGGTGTTATTACAATATAATTGATGTAAATACTGCTAGATCCAAATGCACTGAAACAAAAAGAAGAGTGGGTAACAAATGAGAGTGAGTTTCTGTCAATAAACTTGAAGCCTGTAGCTGTAGTAATGAAAGTCCTGTAATTGTAAATGTTGATTTCACTTGTAAAATGCAATAAACTGTCCAGCTGTAGTAGGGACTATCAGACAGAGCACATATGGCAGAAAAAAATAAAAAAAAAATAAACATATAACACATCTTGAGACAAAATAGGAAGAAACAGTTGCATTAATTGCAGAAAAATTTGGCTTTGTCAGAGGTCACGATCAGCGTTGCTCACTACTGAAAGTCCAGGATCCTGTTTTTGCTTTACTTCTCACATATTTTTTTCTCCTTGATCCAAATACGTTAACCACTTCAGCCCCGGAAGGATTTGCCCCCTTCCTGACCAGGCCATTTTTTGCAATACGGCACTGCGTTGCTTTAACTGACAATTGCGCCGTGGTGCAACGTTGTACCCAAACAAAATTTATGTCCTTTTTCCCCACAAATAGAGCTTTCTTTTGGTGGTATTTGATCGCCTCAGTGTTTTTTGTTTTTTTTTTGCGCTATAAACAAAAGAGCGACAATTTTGAAAAAACACAATATTTTATCGTTTTTGCTATAATAAATATCCCAAAAAATGTTTTTTAAAAAATAATCTTTTCCTCAGTTTAGGCCAATATGTATTCTACATATTTTTGGTAAAAAAAAATCGCAATAAGTGTATATTGTTTGGTTTGCGCAGAAGTTATAGCGTCTACATAATAGGGGATAGATTTATGTTATTTTTATTATAATTTTCTTTAACTAGTAATGGCGGCGATCTGTGGTTTTTATCACGACTGTGACATTGGGGCGGACAAATCGGACACTATTGACATACAGCGATCAGAGCTAAAAATAGCCATTGATTACTGTCACTGGCAGAGAAGGGGTTAACACTAGGGGACGATCAATGGGTTAACTGTGTTCCCTAGGTGTGTTGTAACTGTAGGGGGGATGGGACTGACTAGGGGAGGAGAGAGATCAGTGTTCATACTTAGTATGAACACACGATCTCTCTCCTCTCCCCTGAGAGAACTGGGATTTGTATGTTTACACACACAGATCCTGGTTCTCGCTCTGTCAGGAGCGATCGTGGGTGCCTGGGGGTCATCGGCCGCCAGGCACGCACATCGGCTCCGGGGACATGTAGCGGAGCACGCCTGCTGTGACGTCTTAAAGGAGCGACGTACAGCTACAGCATTTTGCTCAGCCATGCCAACCTGCCGCAGTGTAACTGTGGCGACTGGTCAGCTAGTGGTTAAACCTAAACTCCTACTTTTTCCAGTTATTGACCATCCAGTGTCTGTGCTCTTTTGCCCACATCTGTTTGTTTTATATTTTGTGTTTCCTTTTGAAACTCTGCCTCTAAAGCCAGCATTCTAGTGTCATATTTTCCATTGCTGCAGATGACAATGGTATTTGGCATGTACTCTTTAAAGCTGAACTTTAAGTAAAAAAATATTCACCATGCACTGCAAGAGTTAAAGTGGTACTAAAAGCAAAATAAATGACAATCACGAACATTAACAGAGCAGTCTATGTTTTTCTGAGTCTCCTCTGTAACTTAATTTTGTTACCAGTTGATCCTGCTGTTATTTTTCAACTTCCTTTAACAGATCAAGCTGTGCAGCAAAATTGGAAGTTAGAGGGTTGAGACAAACCATATACCACTGACAAGGGTGCTTACAGTGGTCATCGTTTAGTCATTTAGTTAAAACATTTATCCCAAAATGGAAAAAAAAAAAAAAGTTTAACTGCTTAGAAAGTGTTAGCAGGGGTTAGGCTTTATTAGACTTTACATTAGTGACATACAGTTTAAATCTACCAGTCCATTTAACACTATACCCTCTAGACAATGCTGCTGTTGCTCCTCGATAGATAGACAGTAAGTGTGTTACTGGCCAGATCACAAGTTGAAAATATGGGGAAAAAAACACTAAAAACAGAAAACGAATGCAGCCATCATATCTAAGGATTGGTAAGATGCCTTTTTTTTATTGGTTTTAGGTATGCTTTAAAGTAGTTATAAAGGCTTAGGGTGTTTAATTTTTTTAACCTTAATGCAGATAATGCTCATAAAAAACCTGTTCCCCTTTTTTTAGTCCAATCTCGATCCAGCATTGTGCCCATAAGCAGTGGCACTCTTCCGCTAACTGGGCAGATTGATAGAAGTGGAGACATTGGCTTTTGCTGCTGTCAATTCAATCTTGTGGGAGAGGAGCTGGGCCTGCTGCACTGTCTGTTTATAGATGCGGGGAGCATGCCTCGGGATTGAGCCTACACAAGTGCCCCAGAGAAAGTGGCTTCCTATGGGGCACTAGCTGAAGCGATACAGTACCTTGAAAGTATTCATACCCCTTGACATTTTCCAGATTTTGTCATGTTACAATCAAAAACTTAAATGTATTTTATTTGGATTTTATGTGATAGAAAAAGTGGCACATAATTGAAGTGGAAGGAAAATGATAAATGGTTTTCAATTTCTTTTTTTTTTACAAATAAATATATGAAAAGTGTGGCGTGCATTTGTATTCAGCACCCTTTACTCTGATACCCCTAACTAAAATCTAGTGGAACCAATTGCCTTCAGAAGTCATCTAATTAGTAAATAGAGTTCACCTGTGTGTAATGTGATCTCAGTTTAATTATAGCTGTTCTGTGAAGCTCTCAGAGGTTTGTTAGAGAACCTTGGTGAACAAACAACATCATGAAGGCCAAGGAACAGGCCAAGGAACACACCAGACAGGTCAGAGATAAAGTTGTGGAGAAGTTTAAAGCAGGTTTAGGTTATAAAAAAATATCCTAAGCTTTGAACATCTCACGGAGCACTGTTCAATCCATCTGACAGTGGAAAGAGTATGGCACAACTGCAAACCTACCAAGAAATGGCTGTCCACCTAAACTGACAGGCCGGGCAAGGAGAGCATTAATCAGAGAAGCAGCCAAGAGGCCCATGGTAACTGTGGAGGAGCTGCAGAGATCCACAGCTCAGTTGGGAGAATCTGTCCACAGGACAGCTATTTGTCATGTGCTTCACAAATCTGGCCTTTGTGGAAGCATAGCAAGAAAAAAGCCATTGTTGAAAGAAAGCCTAAGATGTCCAATTTGCAAGAAGCCATGTGGGGAACACAGCAAACACGTGGAAAAAGGTGCTCTGGTCAGATGAGACCAGAATTAAAGTTTTATTTTTCATACATCATGGGACACAGGCAGGCTAATATTCATTACCTGCTGGGTTATACTCCATCATTAGGTGAATGGACACTGGTAGACCAAAGGTCTTCAGACAGGAAGTGATCCCCTATATAACCCCTCCCATACAGGCAGTGCTTTAGTTTTTTACCAGTGTCAGATCCATTTGACACAGGCCTTTATGCTTAGATAAATGGTACCCGAGCTTCGCAAAGAAGACTCAAGATCCTGCAAGGTTTTGCCTGTAATGTGGCCTCTGGGCGCTGGACCCTGCAGAGTGGAAATTCTGGACACTACAGCTCTAAAGAATTTCCTGCAGGGTGCTGTACAGGTCCAAGGGAGTTGACCCTAAACATGAAAGGTTACCCAGTCCTTGAAGGTTCCAAGTAACAGGAACCCGCCAGGTAGGGTGAAGATTGGGCCCTTAGCGTCTAAGTGGCCCTGCGCCTGGAGGGGTAAGTGAAACCCCTTTATTTTATTATTGTGGTGTGTCCCAGTGATTGTAACAATCAGTCAAGCTAGCTAAAGGCTGGACACCTGTGTGTGGTGACTATACGGGGGAGTTCTGGGCTAGCTGTGGGTGTTTGCAAAGTGTACCTTTTTTTGCTTGTGTCTGGCTGTTTTTTACCTGTATGATGGCGCACGATAGTATGCCATTTCGCCTTGGTTTACCATGGCGCACGTGCGTTCGCAAGAGCGCTGCTGGGTTCAGCAGTTTGGCAGCCATGGCGCATGCGGCTTTGCCGCACATGCGCTGTAGCCTTTATCTGGGCGCACAAAGATTTACGTCGTATGTGAATAGAGTCATGCCGTTCTGACATACACCCAGCTTATTTAAGCTGTGCAGGCCAAGCATGTGGTGCTTCCAGAAGACAGCTGTGGGACGCAGAGCAAGCTCTGAACAGACACTTGCAGTGGTTCATTTTTCCTTACCCGGGTCACGTGAGTCACCAGGTGTTGCTTGGCAGGCTAAAGGTGCTTAGCAGGATTGTTGCATAGGGGCTTGGTGAGCCCTATTAAAGGGTCTCCCTTCTGAGGTGTACACCCAAGTACTATTTGTTTGCGGCATTGAATGTCTTCCAAAAAGAGGAGTGGGACTAACACCATATGGAAGGGCACACCTCACATCAGTAGTTCCTGATGAACCTAGTCATATCCCTAGTGTTGTATCCCCTAAAAGACCAGAGGCACCCAGGCAATCTGAGCCGCTGTCCCTATCTGATATTGTGCCTACAGTCAACGCTGCTGCTTCACTAAGGATGAACTGTCCTCAGCCCTAGCTGGGTTAGAGCACAGGATTGCCGGCATTATTGCCTCCATCCCGCAGGGTGGCAGGAAGCATGACAGATCCCCCTCCCCAGAGTCTCCTAGTCTGGAGCAGGAATGGGTTAAGGATGGGGAAGAGCTGAAAGCTCAGGATTCAGTGGAGTGCCCGGCAGATGAGTCTGCTTCCGAGCAATCTGGACAAGAAGATATCCCGTCGATGTCTGCCTCTTAGTCGCAGAGGCTTTTGATCCTGACTGTGACCAAAATGGTTCGTTCAACCTGTAAGTTGCCTCTTGCAGAGGTGACTGAGCCCCCCTGGTCCTCTTTGGTATCTTTTCAGGTCACACAGACTTTCCCACTACACCCCCTGTTGGAATGTTGGTGTATGCTGATTGGGAACATCCTGACAGGACGTTTTTGCCTCCTTAAAGGTTTTCCCTTTTATATCCCATGGATGAAAAGTTTGTTAAAAAATGGAGCATAGCAGCTATAGATGCAGCAGTCTCTTCCTTAAACAAGAACTTGTCCGGTAGATAACGCAAAGGGCTTGAAAGAGCCTGTTGACAAGAAATTGGAGTTATTATTAAAGGCTTCCTTTTCTTTGGCCAGTTCAGCTATTCAGCCAGCTGTTGCAGCAATTGATATTTGCCAGTCCGTAAAGGATCAGGTCAAACGGCCGGATAGGCCTAACCAGGAGGATGATCTGCCTGAAAGTAAGACAAATATTCCTCAAGCGCTGTGTTTTGCTGTTGATGCTTTAAAGGATTCAATACAGCAGGTTTCTCGTCTGGCTCTCTTGTCTGTACATATGCGCAGACTTTTATGGCTTAAGAACTGGTCAGCCGAGCTTCCTTATAAAAAGTTGTTTGCAGGTTTCCGGTTTCATGGGGAACGTTTATTCAATAATCACTTGGACAAATATATCCAAAGGGTTTCCGGAGGGAGGAGTTCTCTACTTCATGTGAAGAAAAGCACCAAACGCCCCTCGTTTAAAAACCCAGGGACTGCTTCCTCAAATGTCTCAGCGTCAGGATGGTTCCGCCGCCAACAGGGCGCTAGGGCCAGGGGCAAGCCGCAAAGCCAGGGCCAGAAAAGGCCCTGTGTCCAAAATTCTTCACCAAGCCTTCCTTTTGAGGGGATGCCCCCACTCCATCAGGTGGGGGGAAGGCTGCTGCACTTTGTAGACATTTGGAAAACAACAATTCAGGATGAGTGGGTCGCCTCAGTTATATCTTGTGGTTACAAGCTGGAGTTACGGGGGGTTCCCCCTCAGAGCTTTCTAAGATCCAGCGTTCCCTCGGATCCTCCAAAAAGAAACTTATTGCTTCAGGCACTACATCATCTAGTGCATCAAGGAGTGATTGTAGAGGTTCCTGTATTTGAAAGGGGCGCAGGGTTTTACTCAAACCTGTTTACCGTTTAGAAACCAAACAGGGACACAAGGCTCATTTTGGACCTAAGGTCCCTGAACAAGTAACTATTGATACAGTCCTTTCTGATGGAGTCTATCCTCTCAGTAGTAACCACACTCCAGAGGGGAGACTTTTTAGCCTCCATCGATATAAAGGACACGTACTTGCATGTACCTATCTTTTAGCCTCATCAGAGGTTCCTATGTTTTGCAGTAGAGGAACGTCATTTTCAGTTTGATTCTACCCTTCTGGCTTGCTACAGCTCCCAGGGGTGTTCACAAAGGTCCTAGCACCAGTACTGGGTCTTTTAAGGGCCCAAGGGATCCTGGTGCTCGGGTATCTTGATAACCTCCTGCTCAGAGAACACTCAGTAAAGGCTCTAGAACAGAGCATAATATACACAGTGAGATATTTGAAAAGCTTAGGCTGGATCATAAATACTGAAAATTCAGCCTTGAGACCAGCTCAAAGTTTAAGATATTTAGGACTGATTCTAAACATGGTCCAAGCAAGAGTATTCTTGCCACCCGTAAGGATCTGTGCCCTGAAGGATCAGGTGCATCAGATAAGGGGCACCAGACAACCCTCCATTCGGCTCTGTAGGAGTCTTCTAGGGAGGATGGTATCCTCCTTCGAGGCAGTGCCTTATGCCCACTTCCATTCTAGGCCTTTAAAACAAGACATCTTGTTGGCTTGGAACAGAGGAAGAAAAGCCCTGAATTATCCAACGTGCTTATCTCCTCAGGCATGCTTAAGCCTAAACTGGTGGTTGCAGGATCAGAACCTGCAAAAGTGAAAATCCTTTATCCTGATAACTTGGAGAGTACTGACAACAGATGCCAGTCTCTCAGGCTGGGGAGCGACCCTAGATGGGCTCACAGCTCAGGGGGAGTGGTCAGGGACAGAGCAGACCCTGCCCATCAATGTCCTAGAATTACAGGCAGTACGTCTGGCCCTGCAGTCCTGGGCGGTGGAGCTTCAGGACTGCCTCATCAGGGTTCAGTCCGACAATGCCACGGCAGTGGCCTACATTAACCACCAAGGCAGTACCAGGAGTTCAGCTCTGAAGGAGGTGAACTACATACTAGCCTGGGCAGAGGGAAATGTGCCAATGATATCGGCAGTCCATATCCTGAGAGTAGAGAACTGGAAGGCAGATTATCTCAGCCGCCAGCAGATCTTCCCTGGGGAGTGGTCCCTACACCCAGAGGTGTTCCAGGAAATTTGCCAACGTTGGGGATGGCCAGAGGTCGACCTACTGGCATCCATGTTTAACAACAAGCTACAGCAGTTTGTGTCTTGAACAAGAGATCCTCTGGCATTTGGAGCAGAAGCTCTGATAGTTCCATGGAGCCAGTACTCCCTGGTTTATACTTTCCTCTGATCTCTCTCCTTCCACATTTGTTGCACAGGATTCAGACAGAGGGGGTTCCAGTCATTCTGATGGCACTAGCCTGGCCCAGAAGGCCCTGGTTCCCGGAGATTGTGAGACTGACGATAGATGTGCCATGGACGCTTCCACATCGCCCCGATCTACTGTCTCAAGGTCCTATATTCCACCCCAATTTACAGTCTCTAAATTTAACTGCATGGCTATTGAAGCCAGGGTGTTAAAGTATTGTGGCATCTCGGGACCAGTGGTGTCTACTCTAGTGAATGCTAGAAAAGCTGTCACTAGGAAGATTTATCATAAGGTCTGGAAGACTTCTATTGCTTGGTGTGAAGCCAGAAGATGGCATCCTTGGAAATATGTGATTGGGAGGATTCTCTCTTTTCTACGGTCAGCTCTGGAAATTAGATTAACTTTGAATACAGAGGTCAGGTTTTGTCCCTATCAGTATTCTTCCAAAGGCCTTTAGCCTCCCATTCGCTGATCCGAACCTTTAATCAAGGGGCAACTCACTTGCTTCCCCCCATTAGGTCACCTATGTGTCCTTGGGACTTGAACTTGGTGCTGTCTGTGTTATAGAAACAACCATTTGAATCTATTAAGGAAATTCCATTAGACATGCTGTCACGCAAGCTAGCCTTCCTGATGGCTATCACCTTGGCTAGATGGGTGTCGGAGTTGATTGCCCTTTCATGCAGGGAACCGTACTTGATCTTTCACCATGACAGACCCGTGTTAATAACTGTTCCATCCTTTTTGCCAAAGGTGGTATCAGCCTTTCATTTAAATCAGGACGTTATTTTGCCTTCTTTTTTTTCTCAGCCTCGTTCGGCGGAAGAGAGGCGACTGCATTCTCTGGACGTTGTCCGGGCAATCAAGGGTTATCTGTCTAGATCTGGGGAGGATCAGGACCCAAGAAGGGGCAGGCAGCTTCCATTGCCAATTAGGTCCGTTAGTTGGTCATTCAGGCCTACAGTCTGAAACCTAAAGCTCCTCCCTTTAGGGTGAGAGCTCATTCTACCAGGGGTGTAGGAACCTCCTGGGCTTTTTGCCATCAGGTATCTGTGGCTCAGATTTGTAAGGCTGCTACCTGGTCTTCAGTGCATACATTCACAACATTTTATCAAGTGGATGTTCGAGCAGCTGAGGATTCGGCTTTTGGCCGCAGTGTACTGCGGGCTGCCGTATAAGTTCTGATGCCTGTTGGTTGTCAGGGTGTCTCCCTCCCCTCAAGGCTATTGCTCTGAAATGTCCCAGCAGGTAATGAATATTAGTCTGACTCTTGTCCCATGATGTATGAAAAAGAAAATAGGATTTTTACGTCATACTTAGCTGTAAAATCCTTTTCTTTGAGTACATCCTGGGACACAGAGATCCCTCCCCTCTTTTCTGAGGATTTAGTGCTTGCTACAAAACTAAAGTACTTCCTGTATGGGAGTGGTTATTTAGAGGATCACTTCCTGTCTAAAGACCTTTGGTCTACCAGTGTCCATTCACCTAATGATGGTGTATAACCCAGCAGGTAGTGAATATTAGCCTGACTCTGTGTCAACATGATGTACACAAAGAAAAGGATTTTACAGGTAAGTATGACGTAGAATTCCTATTTTTGGCCTAAAAGCAAAAAGCTATGTGTGATGAAAAACAAACACTGCACATCACCCTGGACACACCACCCCTACCGTGAAACATAGTGGTGGCAGCATCATATTGTGGGGATGCTTTTCTTCAGCAGGGGCAGGAAAGCTGGTAAGAGTTGATAGGAAGATGGATGGAGACAAATACAGGGCAATCTTAGAAGAAAACCTGTTAGAGTCTGCAAAAGACTTGAGGCTGGGGCAGAGGTTCACCTTCCAGCAGGACAATGATCCTAAACATACAGCCAGAGCTACAATGGATTGGTTTAGATCAAAGCATTTTCATGTGTTAGAATGGCCCAGTCAAAGTTTAGACCTAAATCCAATGGAGAATCTGTGGCAAGACTTGAAAATTGGTGTTCACAGACACTCTTCATCCAATCTGACAGAGCTTGAGCTATGTTTCAAAGAAGAATGGGCAAAAACTTCACTCTCTAGATATGCAAAGCTGGTAGAGACATACCCAAAAAGAGTTGCAGCTGTAATGGCAGCAAAACATGGTTCTACAAAATATTGACTCAGGAGGGACTGAATACAAATGCACGCCACACTTTTCAGATATTTATTTGTAAACAAAATTTGAAAACCATTTATCATTTTCCTTCAACTTCACAATTATGTGCCACTTTGTGTTGGTCTATCACATAAAATCCCAATAAAATACATTTACGTTTTTGGTTGTAACATGACAAAATGTGGGAAATTTCAAGGGGTGCGAATACTTTTTCAAGGCATTGTAGAGCCAGGATCCCCAGTGGGGGATACAAAAGGAGGAAGATCGGGGCTGCTCTGTGCAAAACCATTGTACAGATCAGGTAAGTATGACATGTTTATTATTTAATAAACATTATTTAAAAATAAAAAAGAAGTACAATCACTTTGAGTAAGAAATAAGGTAAAATACAGTACTGTGCAAAAGTTTTCATACTAGTGTGAAGAAATGCTTTTAAAAATCTATATTTTTTAAATGTTTGTTTTTTTCAATTTACAAAATGCAAAGGGAGAGAACAGAAGAAAAATCTAATCCAATGTTCAACGTTTGGTGTGACTACCCTTTGGCTTTTAAACCAACATAAATTCTTCTAAGTACACACAGTGCTTGTGCACACAGGTTTTAAAGGAACTTGGCAGTCATGTTATTCTAAACATCTTGGAGAACTAACTGCAGATCTTCTGTGCATGTAGGCTGCCTCAAATCCTTCTGTCTCTTCGTGTAATTCCAGACAGAATTGATCAAGGCTCCTTGGGGGCCAAACCATCACCTCCAGGACTCCTTGTTCTTTACGCTGAAGATAGTTCTTAATGATATTGGCTGTATGTTTGGGGTTGTTATCCTGCCGCAGAATAAATTTAGAGCCAATTACGTGCCTCCCTGATGGTATGGCATGATGGATAAGTATCTGCCTGTATTTTTCTGCAGTGAGGACACCATTGATCCTGACCAAATCGCCAACTCCTTTTGCGAAAATGCAGCCCTAAACTTTAAAGGATCCCTACCGTGCTTCATTGTTACCTGCAGACACTCATTATTTTACCACTCTCCAGCTCTTTGGTGAACAAATTGCCTTCTGCTACATCCAAGTATTTCAAATTTTGACTCATCAGTCCAGAGCACCTGCTGTAGTTTTTCTGTACCCCTGTTCCTACAATTTTGTGCATAGTTGAATCGCTTAGCCTTGTTTCCCAGTTAGAAGTATGGCTTTTTGGCCACAGTTCTTCCATGAAGACCACTTCTGGCCAGAATTCTCTGGACAGTAGATGGGTAGATTTAACTACTTCAATGCTAACCTGTAGTATGCCTTTATTACCAGGCCATTCTTCAGTTTTGGTGTTTTGATAGTTTGGTAATTACTTGGTTATGCAATACCATACCCAAATGAATTATCTACAGTATTTTTTTTTATTTATTAGCCAGAGAGCATTTGGTTATATTTAAAAATCACTTTTTTTTTGTATTACTATATAAAGGAGAAAGACTGTTTTCCTTATTTTCTATGATAAAAGATCAAAAAATGCCAGGACAGTACAAATCCCCCCCTAAATTTACTTATTTTTGAAAGCAGATTTTACAGTGTCTCAACTTTGTTGGAATTGAAGTTGTTCAAAATGGGGATTATATGAAAATGACACTTGTGCAGCCCTTATTAGGTATTGTTGAGTCATCTTTATTGGTTAACTTTTAAGCTAGTGAACTGTAAAGGCGTTTTAAGTGTCCCTTATTGAGAATTTTGTGTATTATAGTTTTTACTGTTATGCAATTTTAAGGTTTGACATATTTCAGGACACAGTCCCATATTTTATATTTTCCAAAATAGAGATTATATTATTTTTGTATACCATAAAGATAAGTAGATTGTATTTTATATTGAACATTTAGATTTGAGAAAAAGTTGAACTAATATAATGCAACATAAAAGAATTGCTATTACTATCGTTTCATTTTATAGATCCTCTGTTTCCCAAAAATATGCAAAGTTTTTAGGGTTTTACGTAATCTTCAGATGAAAATTGGGCATTTGGGTTAAGAGACTTTACCATCAGGACACTTGAGAATTTGCAGCTGAACATATGGCCTTGCATTCCAATTACAAATACAAATCATTTTAGCCATTTGCAACCTTAGTTATGTCTTGCTATATTTTTAATCAGTTTATTGACACCTTGACAAAAAAATACCAGTGCTTTCAGGAAATAAATACATATTCCTTTTTGAACACTTCGCTCCTGGTTTGATTCTAAAAATCAAGCACAGATGTGGCATTTGTGCTATTTTTTTCGTTTGGTATTTTTGATCAACTACTGAGCAAACCAGAGCTGTGTATGCGACCAGTGGGAAGATCTTTTTTTTAGAATGTGTTTTAAAAGAGAAGTGTAGGATTGAAAAATAAATAAAACCTACAAACTCACCCAGATGGATGCAACATCAATCCAAGCTGCAGCTGGCCTCCCCTGGCGCTATACAGAGAAATGAGCGATCAAAGTTCTTGGATCCGCTGTGAGCACAGAGTGGTGACTGTCAGTTTCCGCTCTGTGCTCTGCCCTGCAGCAGTCACTGGAGCATCAGGCTGTGAAGGGAACGGAAGCAGCTGGCTCATGTTCTCAGGGGCGCAAACCTGACATTATTGTCAGGATCCCTGCAGAACCTTGAACTGGCTCTGTGACATCAGCTGACAGCGGGCTTTAGCCTACTGTCAGCTGAATCTGGGTTACAGTAGTACAGAGCGAAGTGCACTCATGTGACCCATGCAAGAAATATGGCCAAATGAGCTTTGACCATACTTCTTTAAACTATCAGATTGATAAAAAAAAAAAAAAAAAATCTTAGAAAAATTAATTTGTGTGGCCTAGGCAAGTTAATACTATTGTTATACCTAGGTGGGGCCATGTATATGAACTATATTTTAAGTAAACTGCCTAACCAATTCTGCTCAGAGCTGACATCTATGTTTGTTATAAAATATGAAAGGGCAATTCACTTTTTTAAATGTTTTTATTGGTCCAATTAGCCCTAATGCACTCTTCTGTTGTCAAAGGCATGTAACACACAGTGGCATGTAATATCCCAAACCAGAATATTTGCAAATTAATTGATAAGTCGATAAGCTTCACTTCTCATATGAAGTCACTAATCTAAAAACCTTGTTCAGCATAAATGGACATACATGTTTCTATAACAATAAAATAGTATGTTACACCAGCTCTGTATTGGAATGGGGGTAATTATTGGTAGTTTGCCTTCTCAAAATTGATAGAGTTTTTTTTTATCTTTTTTGAGTCCTTGTACTGTTCATTAACTACCAATGATTTTTTAGGTGGTTAGCAAGTGCAATATAAGGGATAGATGTTAATGTAGTGCTAAGGGAAGCTGTATAAAACAGCTAGATTACAAAAAATTATAAAGATGTTGAGAAAACATATAATTAAATGTGAACGATCTAAACATGTGAATCAAAAAAATATCAAAAACGCTGGTGAGAATAATATCACAAACACAAAAATGATGGTATCCATAAACAGTCCATCAAATGAGGGATGGCCAAGGGTAAACAACTAAAAAAGGTGTCCCGACAAATGATGTCCAAAGACTGAAGATTTGTAGGGAAACCAGGAAGTCCATCAGCTGGTAAGCATCTTCCAATGAACAATCAGAAAACATCAATATAGTTGTTGTCAGCAGTTGTCACAAAACAGGAAACAAAGTGGGTACTCTTACCGGAGCATGTGGATCTGAATGCCAGCGACACCAGATCAAACAAGCATGGAAGGAAGCAGCACATGATATCCTAAAAGAATCGATAGGAACGCTGGAGCCAATTCAGGTATCCACAGACGGCAGCATCTGTCCGATAGGCTGGTCATGGATGGAACACTCCTTGGGCCATAGATGACCAGATCAATGGAACAAACAAGTTCATGGTAGAAACATGTATAAAAAGAAAAGAGGGGGGGGGGCTCCAGATAGTGTAGATCAAAAAACAACTCTGGTTTTATTTGCATAAAAGCAGCATACAGCAGCAATAAAATGTGATCACAGTGACAAAAATAAAATAAAGCAATTTGGGGAGCAAAGAAACAAGGCCCTACGCGTTTCGTCCCAGACTGACTTCAACAGGGGCATCAAACAGCTCCCCCACATTGCTACATATATATAGATGCTAAAAAATAACCAATCAGACACAGATGAATTGGCTGATTGGTTGGAATAGGCCACCCAATGGGGGCAGTGAACACATAAGCCTCCAGCATGTGAGCCTATCACATGGGGAAATGTTGTATCATATACTAATAGTAAACCACACAAGGGCTAAAAAGCCAGCAGAATTCAGCAGAGACAGGCAACCAATCACTATCCGAGGCCACAATGCAGCTAGATCGCTGGGCCAATCAAGGATCGGATGTCCGTCTGAGCAGAGTTGTCACCAAAAGTTGTAGCCACGCTGAGAAGGGAACCACTTCCAAATCCGAAAGGGAGGGACGTCCCAGCCAATGAAAAGTCCACCTGCAATCATGGCTGGAACGAATGGCATAGGATGCTCTCCACAAGAAACCAGGGAGCGTTTGCGCCTAAAGCGAGGCTATAACCGCAAGTCACGTGTGTAACGTGTACCACGTGACCTGCTGGGCGTAGCACGTGACCATATGCATACGGCCATTAGTACAATATAAGAGTTACCCATTAAAATAAGGCTGCTTATATTTGTAGTTTTTACTTAAAAAATAGACTAGAAAAATGTGCTTGTTCTTTGATCGAAATGAATATGGAAGTGTGTTGGTCCATTGGTGGCATGTGTGACGGTGGAGGACATTGAAGCTTAGATGCCCAGACTAAAGTTAGCAGAATCAGTATGTCTGTTAATGTCCCTACAATTCTCTGACAAATTTATTAGTTTGATATCAGTGTCAGAGAACAGAAACATGCACAGCTACATGTTGTGTTAATGTTCTCAAAGCGTGGTGTATTGTGGGAAAGAACCTTAAAAAGCATATTGTAGTTACAAATTGGTTAAACTTTACCCCTTGTGAAACTAAGTATCTTTATACAGAATCAGGGAATAATGATTTTACTCTGTTAACAGCCTCTAGAGTAAATTATAAAACATATTAAGTAGTTTATAAAAGCACATTAGTGACCATTGCTCTGTTCATATACATCAACGGGACCAAATGGGGTACAAATCGAAAAGCTGCCATTGACTGACTTGAGTTCTGGCTTTGCTTATTGGGTTACTGGGGATTGCTGGAAATGTTACTTTAATCACTTCTAAGTATCAAATCTGCAGGATACTATCATTATTAAACTATACAGACAGTTGAGTGTAAAATAGCAACAAGAATTAAGTGTTGTCTTCTCTTTTGATTCCATAAGAAAATATATTTGCCTAAGGTCCCTTAATTTACCTAACACAATTGCCACAGCATGCCTTTGGATTGATTTACTAAAACTGCAAAATCTGGTGCAGTTGCACATGGTAGCCAATCAGCTTCTAGCTTCAGCTTGTTCAATTAAGCTTGGACAAAAAAACTGGGAGCCAATTGGTTTATATGCAGAGCTGCACCAGATTTTGCACTCTCCAGTTTCAGCAAATCAACCCCACAATGTTTCTTTTGGTGTTTTAAATATGAGCTGCAGTCAGAACTAATATTTACATTTTGGGTGGAGTAAAGCAAGGTTTTATCCCTACAGAGTCTTTGATTCTGATGACCCATCATCTGCAACCTTTTAAGATGTCCAGACCAGGTCTGATGAGCCAGGCCCTTCCTCATTCTATTTAAAGTAAAAAAAAAAATTTGGGGGCTGAATCCAGTCTCCATTTTTGCATGTTTATGTTAAAGCCCAACTCCAACCCAAACCTTTTTAGTAGTTAGGCAAGGATGAAGATGACTGCACCTTTGGAAACAAGTGAGCAGCTTTTGCTTTTCTTTTTTTTTTTTTTTTTTTTAATGAAACTGTGAATTTCAGCTCAGTGTCAAGCTGTATGTTATATATCAATGCTGTTTTCTATCTTGCTTTAGTAAAAGAAAAAAAAATAAGCAATGCCATATCCTCTATTTCTGTCTTGGCAAGAATCCTTGATAGCAATTCTGTACTTAGAAGTAAGGGCTGGTTCACACCAGATACTTTCAGTGCATTTTTTTAACGTATCCAGAATGTATGCTCAGTAGATTTAACATTTTCCAAATCATCCTAGTACACACTAATGTGTTTTAGTTCTAGTGCCTAAAAAAAAAGTACAATGGCATGCAGTTTTTGTCCAGTGGGATGCATATAATGCACTAGAAGGTACATAAATGGGAAAAGGGGAAAATGCACTTGAACACATTGCAAACACACCCAGAACGCAAGAATTGTGAACAGAACAAATCCTAAGTGATAAAAGGATCAGTAGTTTTGTATTAATTACTGTAAAATGCCTGCTTTTACCACTCAGTGCTCCGGCAACACCCCAGTTTGCGGATTCAGTATGTTGAAGAGCCTATGCAAACACAAGGTCTGATAATACCGGACAGCAAATTTATTTTTCAAAAGTTTTGTTTCTGGAAAGTCTTTTTTGGTGATTATAATAGACCGCTTAAAACTGCAGAGAAATATTATTTTAGAATCACTGTATCATGCAGAAATGTTGAGGAATGTACAATTTACTTTTTAACGATTATATATTGTATTTAATCGCATTATGTTTCTGACATGCTGCATGAGTTCGTTGAGCTAAAAGTGTTCTGCTGCTGATTTTCATACTGTATGTACTTGGTCAGTGCCATCTTAAAAGCATTACAGGCCCCCGGGCAATACAGTGCACTGGGGCCCTGTCTACACAATCACGCATGATTGCCCATCACATGCAGCTTTACTGTGCCCACCATTGCAGCCTCACTGTGCCCACCATTGCAGCCTCACTCTGCCCGTGAATGCAGCCTCACTGTGCCCACCATTACAGCCTCACTGTGCCCATGAATGCAGGCTCACTGTGCCTGTGAATGCAGCTTCACTGTGCTCACCATTGCAGCTTCACTGTGCCCACCATTGCACCCTCACTATGCCCGTGAATGCAGCCTCACTGTGCCTGTGAATGCACCCTCTCTGTGCCCACCATTGCAGCCTCACTGTGCCCATGAATGCAGCCTCACTATGCCAGTGAATGCAGCTTCACTGTGCCCACCATTGCAGCTTCACTGTGCCCACCGTTGCACCCTCACCTTGCCCACCATTACAGCCTCACTGTGCCCATGAATGCAGTCTCACTGTGCCCACAATTGCACCCTCACTGTGCCCATGAATGCAGCATCACTGTGCCAATTAATACAGACTCACCATTGCCTGGTAACACGCACATAGTGGGCATCTCCTCCTGTGTATCACGGAGCTGGCTGGGTCTGTGTTCAGGGGCCGTGCTGTAACAAGGTCCCGCCCCCCTAGACCAGCTTGTGTGATAGGCGGAACCAGGGGCGTTGCTAGGTGTGAAAAAGACCAGGGGCTTCAGCCCGAAGTCCAAGACCAGCGGCGGGAGGGAGGAGGGGGGGTTGTTAGGCTCACTTGCTGGTTGCTGCCTGTTTTATAATAGCCCATCCATGATGACCACTAAACTGACCTACCAGACTCCTACACTACTGATCCCCCCTGACACCTACACTGATCCCTCTCCTGACACCTACACTGATCCCTCTCCTGACACCTACACTGATCCCTCTCCTGACACATACACTGATCCCTCTCCTGACACATACACTGATCCCTCTCATGACACATACACTGATCCCTCTCATGACACATACACTGATCCCTCTCATGACGCATACACTGATCCCTCTCCTGACGCATACACTAATCCCCCCTGACGCATACACTGATCCCCCTCCTGACACATACACTGCTCCCCCCCAACACATACATTGACCCCCCCCGACACATACACTGATCCCCCTGACACATACACCAATCCCTCTCCTGACACACACACTGATCCCTCTCCTGACACACACACCGATCCCTCTCCTGACACACACACCGATCCCTCTCCTGACACATACACCGATCCCTCTCCTGACACATACACCGATCCCTCTCCTGACACATACACCGATCCCTTTCCTGACACATACACCGATCCCTCTCCTGACACATACACTGATCCCCCCCTGACACATACACTGATCCCCCTGACACATACACTGATCCCCCCTGACACATACACTGATCCCCCCCTGACACATACACCGATCCCTCTCCTGTCACATAAATCAAAGAAAAGCACCCAGAGCCCCAGCTGCAAGAAGAGAAATTAATAATGGCACGCCTACGTATACTTCAATAGATAGTGACTGTACCTACCTAAATTAATTGTTCAAAAAGTACACGTCTTGAATGGGCTGGTAATAGAAAAAAAACTTATGCTCAAAAATTGTTTACATACAGTCACTCCTCACTATCCTTAGGTATGAGCAGGCTAGGAATTGAATAGAAGGTAGTGGCCGCAGAGCAGTTAAGTGGCAGCAAGTGAAGAGTTAACAAAACTTTTCTCTGAAGAGCAAACATAGATTAGACTTACAGCAGAAGCAGGAAGTAAATCAACAGGCTTCATTGTGGGATACAGCATACCATATACACACTCACACACACACACACATGCAGACCCATACAAATCCATACACACCCATACACACATGCAGCACGGTAAACTGACCTGCTGAACTTTTGTGTAGACCCCTCACCCCTGGCATTCTCTGCTACACATGGGGGAGGGGGCGTGGCTGAGCCGAGACTGAAGGGGCGGATTTCTTTCTTTAGTGAATGCAGTCAGCAGGAGCCAGGAGGAGAGCTCAGTGAGTGAAATCACAGGGCAGCTCTAAAGGGATCTGCAATCACTTGTGCTGCCGAAGGGACAGGAGGTGTTATAGGAAGCACAACCCGATGTGCTCTAGACTGGCTACCATGTGCCCCCCCCCCCCCCCCTTCTTCTCACATGTAAACTTTGCCTCCATGGAACCTGTCTAGCCTTTGTCCCAGCCCCGCTCTTACCTTACATTTGCAAATTGTAGCCAGGAGTCGGGGGTCGGAGCTGGGAGAGAGAGCCACTCTGATCAGAGGTAGCTTCCTCCACAGTGCGTCTGGACAGAAGTTTGCAGCTGTCAAATCTAAGCACTGTGCACTTAGATTTGACAGCTCCACTCTCACTGCAGCCGCAATCCCCCGGCTTGCCCACCAGTCACTGGATGTTTACACTTGGGGCATGAGCAATGCAAGACCCGGGGCTTTTTGGGGACGCTGGGCAGGTGGGGGCCCCCAGGCAAGTGGAGCCCCCGGGCAACTGCCCAGCGTGCCCATGTGAAAAGACGGCCCTGTACTTGGTGTCTGGTGCATCTTGCTGCAGTGTCCAACAATATTCAGCCAGCACTGATTGATCCCAGTTGCTCTGATACAGTTTTTTCATTGTGGCAATGTCTTGGTGAAAACTTTCACTATGTTTGTTGCTAACTGCACTTAGATTTTTGGGAAAGAAGTCTCAAGTGTAATTGCAGAAAATGAATCTTCATTGACAACTTTTTGGTCTTGTATCAGGGAAGTATAATCAGGGGAGGTGAACATAAATTAAAAAAAAAAAAAAACAAATACCAACCCCCCCCCAAAAAAAAAGAAAAATGATTGAGCTTCGAGGGTCATAGTTTAGCGACCTGGGGTCACGGAGTTCTCAGGGGTAGGCAGTGGAAGTCCTACCCCACCACTGGTCAAAATTTGGGGCTCCTGCCGCCTATAGTTCCGGAGATACGGGGCTTCTTTTGCAGCCTGTCAGAAGCTTCATACAAAGTGGCCAGTTTAAATACAAGCTGGCACACACTGTTTGCAGCAGACTGAGAGGATGATATATATAATAGTTACTTGTTTATTACTTACTCATGGTAATTAACCACTTGCCACCCAGGTAAATTCAGACACTACCCTCCTACTTATAAAAAACATATTTTTTTTTGCTGGAAAATTACTCAGAACCCCCAAACATTATATATATAATGTTTGGGGGTTCTGAGTAATTTTCTAATTTTATATATATATATATATATATATATATATATATATATATATATATATATATATATTTTAGCAGACACCCCAGGGAATAAAATGGTGGTTGTTGCAACTTTTTATGTTACACAGTATTTGCGCAGCAGTTTTTCAAACGCTTTTTTTTGGAGAAAAACCTCTTTCATGAATGTAAAAAATAAACACTAAAGTTAGCCCATTTTTTTTTTCTTTTCTACTATGAAAGATGATGTTATGTCAAGTAAATAGATACCTAACATGTCATGCTTTAAAATTGTGCACACTCGTGGAATGGCGCCAAACTTTGGTACTTAAAATTCTCCATAGGTGACGCTTTAACATTTTTTACAGGTTACATGTTTAAAGTTACAGAGGAGGTGTAATGCTAAAATTATTGCTCTCGCTCTAACGTTCGTGGCGTATGTAACCTATATGTATCTGGCTCTGATACTAGCCAGTGCTTCACCAGCCACTGACCTTACCGCACGTCCTTGTCTTGTATGCTATAAGAAGTTTGTCAACCAGCTGAATGTAGTTTGGTGTTCTGTAGTTGCCAAGAACACTCCTAACTACATCATTGAATGCTTTCTAGGTTATCTTTTCTGGCCCCACTAACAGATCTTCAAACTGCTTGTCATTGATTATGTGTCTGGTCTGTGAACCAACAAAAATGCATTCCTTAATCTTGATATCCATTATTTTTGGAAGCATCTATCTCAACAAAATCCTTCACCCTCCCTGTTCATCATTTTCACAACATTTTTAATCAGTCAGTTTGTATGTGAAGTAGAAGCAAAAATATAATTGTCCAGTCAACAAGTGATTCATGTGCCATGTTTTTCTGTCTTGGAACCAAATTCTTTCGGAGTGACCAATTATTTTTAATACAATGTGACTCTCTTTTGCGACTGAGCCATTTGAATATGCAAAAAGTTTTTTATGAACACGAACACACCAATTAAATTTTTAGCACCGCATCCCAGAATTTAATAATAGAGGAGCAGAAAAATTGGGACTGTATAGGTGCAAAATGAATTATCAACAATATCAATTATAGTATAAAAAATTATTTTATTTTGAGGAGCAAAATAAGAATTGATTCCATAAAAAAAGGGGGGAAAAGGAGATACAAAGATGGCTAGTACAATTGATTACAATTTCAACAACACAGCAATATGTGGTGAACTTCCCAACATGTTTTGCCCATATGTCGGGCTTCCTCAGGGTATGCTGTCCGTTTGCAATGTATACTGCCTAATATCAAAGAACACAAACAATTGAGCATATTAGAGCGATTCAAAAAATCATACAAACATTTACATCTATTATTGTTATACATATGCGTCTCCTCTGTCAGGGTACCACTGCTTACCTATATCTCCTAAAAAGGGGACCAAATACTGCCGGGATGGCTAGATGTTTAGCTGCATCAGAAGAACCATGCGTTACAGGTGACCATAGATGGTAGTCAAAGACCAACTAAAAAAGGGAAGAAACATTGGATGCCCCTTAATATCTGAAGGAATGATGGAATATCCTTCCTGACATCAACGGACAAAAAGCTAAAAAAGGGGGTAAACTTACAAAGATAAGTTCTGCAGCTGGCTTGATGCCAAGGACCACACACCTCCAAATGCTCTAGTCACTCTAAGGCTATCTGATGAACACAATTAAAACAGCAGTTGTAGCTTGCAGTATAATATCAGCAAGAAAAGATAATATACTTCAAAAACATAAACATAGGATCATGATCGCCATTATAGAGATAAAAAGGAAGCCATTTTCAAAATTTAGGCTGGCTACAGATTACCTGAGTAAGAGATAACAACGTGCTTGTGCCCCTTTGTTCCCTCAGCGTGTCAATGCTGCAAACAGCGGCTTTAAATGCCATCTATCCGGTATTAAAACTGGATGCGGACATAATGACTGTGCCACGCATGCGCAAACCTCCCCATTACAACTAGCTCATCCATTCCCGCCGGGTCCTAGGGCTCGGTCAGAATCATGGAGAAAGAGCTCCCTCTGGTGGATAAGAGGGGAAACCTCACCTGTCAGAAGACATGTAGAGATTCCCGAGTAGACGGCGAAGCATACACAAGCCGCACAGTGGATCGGGTGCCCGGCCTGATTAGTAGGAACACCCTGGGCATCCGTACGGTCACCCAAATTGCGTTCGGAAAATCAAATGAGCAAAAACACCCCATAATTTCAGAAATATCAAGTTGATATAAGTCATAGGAGAAGGATAAATATTAGGGGACAGTGCATAGCCATAAACATGGAGAGGCAGATGCATTTACAATGCATATTTTTAATAAAAAAGACACAAATACTACAAAATACCTCAAGAGGGGAAAAGAAACAACAACTAACATAATAAGCAAAAACACAGTAATTTTTATAACAATTCATGTTGAATATCCAACAACAGCACTTGGTATATCTGAGCTGCATTCCAACTTACTGTATATTCCAGTTTTACTTGGTGTACTGGGTGTGCTTCAGTAACAGTTCCATGTTTTCATATGTTTCTTTCATGTGTGCAGCATAGCCAATAGGTATTGCAAACACAGAAGCTAAAGCGGTATGAGATCGAGAGAGGTTAAATTACTGATTATTTTCATGATTAGCAGCCTAAAATCTATAAAACATGCAAAAAAGTGTCTGAGAAGCAAAATCTTTGTTGCCCAATGTAGTAATTACTTGCAATTGGCTGTTCAGGCACCAAGCACTGTTTTGTGGGATAAAAAGTAGAGTTTAAACGTGTGTCTTACCTGGAAATGTTTTCAGTACTTTTAAATAACTAATGGCTTGGCTTATTGGGATACTGGAGATTGACGGAAAAGCAATTGTAGGCATCTGATGGGAGTTGATGCAAAGCTGCACTGTATGTTCATTGCTTCAAAGTATCAAATTTATTAACAGTTTCCCTCTGACATTTTTTATTTGTGCAGGTATCAGAAACTATGGAAAAGTTATGTGAAGTTGCGCCATCTGCTGGCCAACAGCCCAAAAGTCAAACAAGCGGATAAGCAGAAATTGGTCCAGAGGGAGGTAAGCTTTATTTTTACACACAGAGAACAATTAATGAGGCACAGTTTAGTTTTCGCTCAGCATGATATTCTGTGCTGTCACTTTACACCCCAAGGAATTCTTTGCAACTTACTTGACATAGAATTTATGTGGAAGAAAAAAATATTTAATAGAGAACTGTTTTGCCTTTCAAATTGCAAAATTGCATTTTATTTCCAGTATTTGTGTCTCAGGACATAGATAGTTATATGGTTTCCTTCCTACAGTGTGTGTGTGTGTGTGTATATATGTATACAGTGGGGACGAAAAGTATTCAGACCCCCTTAAATTTTTCACTCTTTGTTATATTGCAGCCATTTGCTAAAATCATTTAAGTTCATTTTTTTTCCTCATTAATGTACACACAGCACCCCATATTGACAGAAAAACACAGAATTGTTGACATTTTTGCAGATTTATTAAAAAAGAAAAACTGAAATATCACATGGTCCTAAGTATTCAGACCCTTTGCTCAGCATTTAGTAGAAGCACCCTTTTGATCTAATACAGCCATGAGTCTTTTTGGGAAAGATGCAACAAGTTTTTCACACCTGGATTTGGGGATCCTCTGCCATTCCTCCTTGCAGATCCTCTCCAGTTCTGTCAGGTTGGATGGTAAACGCTGGTGGACAGCCATTTTTGGGTCTCTCCAGAGATGCTCAATTGGGTTTAAGTCAGGGCTCTGGCTGGGCCATTATAGAACAGTCACAGAGTTGATGTGAAGCCACTCCTTCGTTATTTTAGCTGTGTGCTTAGGGTCATTGTCTTGTTGGAAGGTAAACCTTTGGCATAGTCTGAGTTCCTGAGCACTCTGGAGAAGGTTTTTGTCCAGGAGATCCCTGTACTTGGCTACATTCATATTTCCCTCAATTGCAACCAGTCGTTCTGTCCTTGCAGCTGAAAGACACCCCCACAGCATGATGCTGCCACCACCATGCTTCACTGTTGGGACTGTATTGGACAGGTGATGAGCAGTGCCTGGTTTTCTCCACACATACCGCTTAGAATTAAAGCCAAAAAGTTCTATCTTGGTCTCATCAGACCAGAGAATCTTATTTCTCACCATCTTGGAGTCCTTGGTGTTTTTTAGCAAACTCCATGTGGGCTTTCATTTGTCTTGCACTGAGGAGAGGCTTCCGTCGGGCCACTCTGCCATAAAGCCCTGACTGGTGGAGGACTGCAGTGATGGTTGACTTTCTGCAACTTTCTCCCATCTCCCGACTGCATCTCTGGAGCTCAGCCACAGTGATCTTTGGGTTCTTCTTTACCTCTCTCACCAAGGCTGTTCTCCCCCGATAGCTCAGTTTGGCCAGACGGCCAGCTCTAGGAAGGGTTCTGGTCATCCCAAACGTCTTCCATTTAAGGATTATGGAGGCCACTGTTCTCTTAGGAACCTTAAGTGCAGCAGAATTTTTTTTGTAACCTTGGCCAGATCTGTGCCTTGCCACAATTCTGTCTCTGAGCTCTTCAGGCAGTTCCTTTGACCTTATGATTCTCATTTGCTCTGACATGCACTGTGAGCTGTAAGGTCTTATAAAGACAGGTGTGTTGCTTTCCTTATCAAGTCCAATCAGTATAATCAAACACAGCTGGACTCAAATGAAGGTGTAGAACCATCTCAAGGATGATCAGAAGAAATGGACAGCACCTGAGTTAAATATATGAGTGTCACAGCAAAGGGTCTGAATACTTAGGACCATGTGATATTTCAGTTTTTCTTTTTTAATAAATCTGCAAAAATGTCAACAATTCTGTGTTTTTCTGTCAATATGGGGTGCTGTGTGTACATTAACGAGGAAAAAAATGAACTTAAATTATTTTAGCAAATGGCTGCAATATAACAAAGAGTGAAAAATGTAAGGGGGTCTGAATACTTTCCATCCCCACTGTGTGTGTGTATATATATATATATATATATATATATATATATATATATATATAATGTATATATTGTATGCGTTTTGGGGGAAAAAATGTATTGGTTATCTTTTGATAATTGAGTGAGTTATTTTCATAGAGCTGGTGCCAAGATCACTCTGCAGCTTCCTTGATAAATCCACCCCACCCTATTATGTTTTCTGCTAAATCATGCACTCACTTAGAATGATGGCATTGGTTATAAACCAGAGTATAAAATCTTTTTAATAGTTGAACTGACAGAATGTTTTGATGCACTGTTTGTACGTGACAGCTGTTCTTAGAACAAAAAAAAAAGGTGGGGGGGACACAGAGGAGCTGATAACTAATATTTTAATCATACAGTACACAACACAAGACTTGTATTTCATAGACCGTGGGTTATGTGCTTCTGCATTCAGGTTATTGGACACTGGCAAAAGTTTTCCTGGGAACGTCCCCAGTGCCCCTCTAAATAACCCTACCCACTCTACGGACTCCTGTTTTTCGCTAGTGCCCTTAGGTAATGAAACTTTTTCTAAACTTTTTTATTTCACTACTTCGACTGACACTTCTATTAAGATTGGACTACTTGCCTCAGGGATCATTAATTTTTTCCCAATCAGTTACCCTTGATATATAAATGAAACTAGACTTGGAGCCTGCTACAGCGGGCTCACCAGTAATGTTTGCTTCAGGTACTGGATCACATGTTCGTTGCTCACCTTGGCACAAGGTGCAGCTAGTGCAGTTAGCCACAGTGTGCTATACAGATTCAGGGCCATGGTTCATTGCTATGGTACCATTGGAATTTTCAAGTATTTACATATTGTAAAAGTCCAGTTGAACCTTTAGTTAAAAAGAAAAAAAAAAAATGCGGGATTTCAAAATAAACATAAATACTCATCTAGGTGGATGCAGAATCAGTCTGATGCCACCTCTACAGTATGAACTGAGCAATCAAAGACTGATGATTGCGAAGTTCTCAGTCAGAAAGTTGTGACTGACTGGCTCTGTGCTCTTCCTCTCTGGCGCTCACTGGAGCGCTGGGCTGCAGAGGATAGCGATAGTGATTGATTCAGGCTGATGCCGCTCAGGCATCTTGGTGGATCCCAGCATTAAAGTCAGGATCTCTCCAAAGCCTGGATCAGCTGAGCGACTTCAGCCAACAGCAGACTTTAGCCCATTGTCAGCTGAGTTTGGGTGACAGGAGTGCAGAACTAGGTGCACTCCTGTGACCTACAGGAGAAGTAGGACCAAAAGAGCTTTGGCCCTACTGCTCCTTTAATTGGCTAAGTGCATTCCACGTGCCATGTGCCTGTTCAGTTTTGCAATGTGTTTTCTTTAGAAGGTAGCCACAGTAGAAAAGCATGTCCATTGCTATCATGCTTTAAAGAAGTACCTTTGCTCTTTTTGTGAAAGCAATGGTGGCACTGTGGCAGTCCAACACCCCCCTACTGAGTTGGGCTACTGTATAACTCTGCCATCCATAAAGTTTGTGACCTCAGCTGGTTGAAAAGCTCTAGGTTCTAACTCAACAAGGCCTAAGACTTTTCTATTGAGTCTTTGGTTGCTTTCTAAGAGAATGAACTGCAATATAACCTTATTTTTTCATGAACCTCAAATGTACAGTCTTTAGCAGATTTTATAAGAAAGTTCAGTTGGGTTTTAACAAGCAATTCATCCTCAAAGTTCACAGCAGATGTTCAGAAGTTGTCCAAGTAATTTTCTCAGCAGTGTTGACATTAGGCATTAAAAAGGTAAGACACTGCTGGGTTGGGGGTAGAGTCAGGGGCAGGATGAGCTGAACTGCTGAGATTAATTAATCCACTGTGCCTGCAGTTAGAGTGGTCAGTAAAGGCTTATTCTAAAGCTCATTTACTGCTTGTTACGTATTCTGTATGCAAATACTTGAATGTTTATAGTCCAGTCACAGTTTTTTAAATTGTATTTTGTATTGTATTGTGTTTGTTTAATTGTATGGAGTGTGATCTCCATATAAGTTTGTGTATCTTTGTTGACACAAATGTGTACTGAGAGAAGTTTGGAAGCTGCCTTTGCAGTCTTCCATGTGAAGATGCTAGTTACCTGGCTGACATGCTGCACTTTTAAATTCAGTCCTTGAACACATTTGCAGCAAGCCAGATACCTGACATGCATATTTGTTTTCAGTGATTTAGAAAGTCTGTTAAAGGCTGAGGCTGTTAAATCAGCAGTAGAGCTGAAAGACTAGCATTTTCTGAAGGAGAGGTCTACAGCGGCAGCTTGCATTTTCTCATTATCTCGGGGTTTCCTTAAAAATAAGCAAAGCCCTAAATTGTTAATAACGGTGATAGCCCTTTTTCTGTATATATCCTGTACAATACATCTTATTACATTTCCTGGCACATCAGCAGGACTTAAAAGAATTTTTAATCCATTTGAAGTGACAGATTTTTGCCGATTTGTTTTGTCTGTGTTTAAGTACTAAACAGAGAACACTTTTGTGTCCTACATTGCTTGGGTTTTAAGACTCAAACTACTCTGCATGTATCCATGGAATTTAAGACAATTGTTCTTTACAATACTTTAGTGATATATCCAGGGAGCCTGACTTGTGCTTCTTTTTGTTTTTATAAGTTTATTTGATACAAGCTCCTCCACACATGGGCTGTTGACATTTTTTTTTCTGGAGACTTCACAAGCTAACAATTTCCCCTTCATCCAACTAGGAAGCTCTTCAGAAGATCAGACAGAAGAACACAATGAGGCGTGAAGTAACAGTAGAACTCAGTAGCCAAGGTTTTTGGAAAACTGGCATTCGCTCGGATGTCTGCCAGGTAAACATGGGAGCTCTCTGATCTAAAATAATAAGCCAAGATGTCAGTGGCCATTTTTCCTGTCTTATCTGCAGACATGATTTTACCTTTGCCTCAATATATACTGTTGTGAGTGCAATTGCAGTACTAGATACTCCTGACTGGTGTGTAAGAATAAGTGGCGAAGGCCACATGGCACTTTTGTAAAAAAAGGGGGGGGGGGGCATTTCACACCATTGTGGTTACACAGCAATGATCAAACTCACACTAATCAACCTTAATGGAAGCAGCTAATTATTTTGATTTCACTCTGCATGCAAAGAAGGTTTCACATTGTTTTTGATCACACAACACTAGAATGCGCTAAAACCAAGCTTTGAGTTTCTATTGAAATTAGGTTCAGTTGCTGTGATAGAGCATGGGGCCAGGGAAAGATAATGTGATGCCATATGTAGTATAAGGAGTTAAATTGCTAAAACCTTGCCATGAAAGTTTTTTTTTTTTTTCTCAAAGCCATCTTTTTTTTCTCTCAATGTCTTTTTAATTTGGGAAAAAAGATTGTCACTTTAGAACATTTAAATTTAAATACAGTAGCATGAACTAAACGTAGGACAATGTCCCCATCTCTGCATTAAGTTTCTAGGATTACATAGAGAAAATTACACAAACACATTGGGGGGGGGGGGTTTACTAAATACTGGAGCATGCAGAATCCGGTGCAGCTGTGAATGGTAACCAATCAGCTTTGAACTTTGGCTTGTTCAATTAAACATTGACAATAAAACCTAAAAGCTGATTGGTTACTGTGCACAGCTGCACTAGATTCTGTGTGCTCCAGGTATAGTAACCCCCCCCCCCCCCCATTGTTGGAAAGTGAAATTTGTCACAAAGGTGAGATTACTTTGTATGCAGAATCTCAGTTTTATTGAAAAGTGATGTCGTTCTGCATAGTGTTCTAAGAGGAATTTTGTAATTTAATGTTACATTTTTTCTTTCAATTTCAAGTGGACCGCAAAGTGGAATCAAAAAGTGTACATTTACTATGTTATAGAGAACATCTAGACAGTAATTGCCTAAGTATATATTCTCCTGAAAAATAGCAGTGCATTTCCCATGTCTTCAGTCCCATAACTGTATATATGCAGTGTCAGATCTAAGGCATTGTATGCCTCACCACTAGTATCTAATGTCACAGTTATCCCTGTTAGTGGGGAAACTGCAGTGCCTGCATCTCCCTGCTCTTTTTTCGTTCATTCCTCATTTATTCATTAGGGAGGCAACCTCTGACAAGAGGAAGCTTGGTCATGATGGCTACCTCTACCCAAATCAAGGCTTGATAAGTCATCCCTAGGGAACATGTCATCTGCATGGAGACCACAGCCAAAACCAGTGACTAGTCCTTTGCCCTCTGCCTGTCTTTTTTTCAGACACAGCTTTCACATTTCAGATGATTTTTAACTGCCATTAATAGTTCACAATTTTGCTATTGGCTATGTATGTTTACTGTTTATTCCTGTAGTAGGAGCTTTGCAGGATATTTCAGACTCTGCTGTTTTCCTCATGTCATTCCCTTTTGTTACATGCTTGAGCCATTGAGTTCAGAATTAAAGTGCTTCCCAAGTTGTAGCCTGTATATTAAGAACTTCATGGCTAAGAAAGCTTATGTGTTTGCTGTCATTACAGTCCAAATCTTTTGCACCCAATACATCACCTTGTGGAAATTTGGTTACTCTCCTTGTCCTGTGACTTAAAATGGTTTATCTCAAAGATAGGTCCACAAACGAGCAGGAGAGGAAAAGTAAAATATCAGCTCTTAAGGGTATTGCATTGGCTATAAAAACGAACACATCCATTATCTCTGAAATGTGCATGTGCTGTAACAGACAATGAGCTAAAAATTGATGAATGTGGTTGGCACAGTACTGGCATAGAAAATGTATTGATTTAATTATAACTGATATATTAAGTAAGGGAAACTTAGGCAACTTTTGGCTTTTGAGCCTGATATCTTCACAGGAGTCGTATGTTTCTTTCTAAAATAATGTTTTCTAAAAAACCTTGCAATTTATAGAGTTGACATGTGTCTGTATGTTTTCCTTTATTAAGAACATCAGAATTATATTAGAGTAATGTAAATGAGATTAGGATTTTGCAGAGCTGTAAGTTATGGCTAAGGCTGTGCCAGGTACAGTACATTTAACATAAATGACCAAACCCCTTTTGTTCCCACCCATCACATGCTTACAACCATGAAACTAAAATGGTGAAACATTGAACTAAAACAGTTTTTTCCAGCTCAAGGAAGTGTTTGAAGAATACATTTACTTTTAATATTGTTTAAATAATCCCCCTACAGTTATTTTACATATTGACCAAATTATCTTGATGTAAAATTTTTTCACACATTACATGATCCAAAATCTTCCTTTGATCTGAAATGGGACCCATGGTTCATTTACTGCCATTAGATTGATGTGACTTGTGAACAGCTTGGGCTCCGTGACATTTGGACCTCATGTAATTGCTGTGAGTTTTTCTTTATTTTTCACTTGATTTCTGAGTTTTTCTTTTTGGTTTTCTCTTTTCTTTTTCTTTAATATGGTATAAAGACTTTCTATGATGCATAGTCATTGTCCATTTTTATAACATATTGTACCCCGCTTAGATTTTTGTTTTTTTTGTCATATGGACAATTCCTATTTGGTGATTCTGCTTCTGTGACCGTTCCATTGAGCGACACTGTATACATGTATCACCTTACTGCAATTTTACTGGGATGTTATGTATTTCTATGTCATTTTGTGGCATTTGAACGCTCTTTTGTTCCCGCTATGTTTCACTTTTTCAATAAAAAGTTTGTAAACAAAAAATAATCCCCTTAAATCTTACACTTAGGCCCCTTTCACACTGGGGCGGTGGGGGCGTCGGCGGTACAACATCGCTATTTTTAGCGCTGCTGTACCGTCGTTCTTGCAGCGGTATTCGGCCGCTAGCGGGGCGGTTTTAACCCCCGCTGGCGGCCGAAAAAGGGTTAAAATCCCTCGTACAGTGCGGCTATAGCCGCAGTATTGCCGCGGTACAGCCGCGCTGTCCCATTGATTTCAATGGGCAGGAGCAGTGAAGGAGCGGTGAATACACCGCTCCTTCACCGCTCCAAAAAAGCGGTTTGCAGGACTTTTTTCACCGTCCTGCCTGCGCACCGCTTCAGTGTGAAAGCCCTCGGGCTTTCACACTGAACAAACAGCGGAGGCTGTTTAGGGGCGGTTTGCAGGCGGTATTTTTAGCGCAATACCGCCTGCAAACCGCCCCAGTGTGAAAGGAGTCTTACTTTATCTACTCCTCTTATTTCTTCACTATATAGCCCACTGAAAGCTTCACAACCACCTCAAAAAGAGTTCCCTGGCCAGGCCACTCCAGTATAGATTTATTAATTTCTTTGTAAAGAAGTGTTGCCATTATTCCCAATCGTGGACAGCATTTCCATGAAAAATAGGGATTCTGTTGCTCATGTGCAGCCCAGGCAGGAGAATATTTGTAAGGAGACTTTGCAGCAATAGGATCAGTTGAGATCTAGAAGGAGCCAGTCATAATCGGAGTCCGCGGCCCCGGAAGGAAGAGGGGCGAACAAGGATGCGGCCTGCAGCGGGGACAGCGTGGGCTTCGTTTGCAAGTGTCACATGCATACTTGCACATTATGCCTTTACTTTGCAAGGGAAAAAAAAGAATTAAAATCCATCAGGGTTTCTCTTTAATTGTTTTAATAAAAATAAAAAGGTAATTTTGAAGTTGATGGCATCAGCATGGGTCATAAAAATTGGGACAGGGCCATGTTTACCATGATGCAGCATCCCCTCTTCTTCTAACAACACCCTGTAAACATCAATGTTTTCCTATTCCTGGCTGATATAGGATTCATACTGCTCAACAGTCTTGGGTTGTCTTTGACATATTTTTCATTTCAAGATGCGTCAGATCTTTTCTTTTTTTTTCCAAACAAAGTTTATTGATGAAGTTATAAGGGAACATAGGATGGATGTATTCTGGTAACAAGAAAAAAGGTAATTATAGGGCATAGCAAATGTTACAAAAGCAAGTTTGCAATCAACAGTGAAATTGGTTAACAAGTGCAGTTAAACAGAGAATTCAATTAGAAACAAGTATAACAATATTGTTTCATTAGGGGACAGTGTAGTGAAATATACAAAATGTAATAAAGTTACCCTCGGCAGTTATTAATTTAGTATTTTGTAGTTATGCTTTGTAAATGGTTATATAGTAAGAATTTTTTTGTCAAAAAACTATTATCTGTTATAGTAGGTATAACTCGTAGGCATTAACTTGTTATGTGGAGCTTTAGTGTAGGTGCATGCCTCCAGCACAGGCAATACCGTTAAGTCTGTATGGGGTGGGGAAGGGGTATGAAGGATGTATTCTTTTTTAGAGGAGGAGATAAAAAAAAGCAAGTATGTATGAGTAATTGTATAGACATACTTCTGATATGTGCATATATAGTTTACTTCGAGATGTTTGATTTGGGTGATAGAGACAAAGCTTCATAAATGGCTCCATGTTTTGTGGAGAGTGGTTTCGGATTTGATAAGGGGAAAAGGATATTTTGACCATTAGTCAGCGTTTGGGAGAGAAAGGCCCATCATCTGAAGGTATTCGTTTGTGGACTGGAAGTGGGTCCAACAAGCCCACGTAGAAACAAATTTATGGGGGGAGTCTTGTGAGATCAAGATGAGCTTCTCCATTTCATCTATGCATTTATACAAGTTTGAAAGGGAGGGGACTTTGGTAGTACCCCAAAGCTTAGGTATGTACAATTTAAGAAGCGTTAACTAGCATCATGGCTAGAGTTTTGTAGTAAGGTGTATCTTTTGAGACATGCTGGTGAAGTAAGAATTGTTCAGGTGTGAAGTGTAAAGAGTATGTGGTTATTTTTTTCTTTGTTTGTGAACCTTTTTCGAAAAGGTCTTGATAGTTGGGTATTCCCACCAAATGTGCAAAAGATCACCCATTGCTTATTGGCATCTCCAGCATTGGTCTAAGATCAAGGTGTCAAATTTGTGTAGAATTGAGGGGGTGCAGTACCAGCGTGGTACAATTTTATAATTTTTCAGATATTTTCTAAATTGTTTAAAGGTCTTGACTGCAGGCAGGTCAGTTAAAGGATACTTTCACTTTTTATAAAATAAATAATGAATGCACATCTTTTTTTGCAGGTAAAAAATGTGCATTTTATCTGTAATTTTGTATTTCTTTTTGGGAAAAATCATTAAAAATCTATTGAGAAGAAAAAAATTGCATTTTTTATTTGACATTACAGACTGTAAAGCATTGCAGCTGATATTGTGTTCAATGCCAGGATTCTGCACACTGTCAGTACACTGTCTGTCCATACCACCAATGCAGGCAGACAGTTACTGGACTGCAGGAAGATCAATGAACTATGAGAGCACTCACCAGTAGCTCATTCATTCATAGAATCCTGTGAATGAATGATGCGTCCGTGTGGGTGGACTGACTACTACATGCTGTTGTCATAGATGCAATATGCAGTTTAGCATTGTCCTTTTTGTCCTGTTGAAATATGCAAGGCCTTCCCTCTCACTTCCTGTTTTGGCTTTGGGAGAGAAAGTGAAGGGAAATATCCCCAACGGGGCAAAAATGGTAAAAAAAGAATAAAAGAAGGGGAGGATCAGAGAAGACAGGATTAGTCTTTTTACACAAAGGATTACCCCTAAGGCACCCTTCACATGGGCACCTCCGTTCTGCATGATCCGCTTGCTCATCAGGGGGATCGCTCCGCTGATCCCCGCTGAGCAGGCGAATGACAGGTCGGTCTCTGCTTACTGAGCAGAGCGGAGATGGACAGAGTCCCGCTCTCCTCTATGGTGAGATCAGATAAAAACGGATCGCTTGTCCGTTTTCATCTAATCCCCTTCCAATCCGCTAGACGGATGGAAAATAGGACCACCATCCATCTGGTTTTGGCGGAGAGGATCGGATAGCAGTGGATGTCAGCAGACATGTCACCACTGGCAGGTGGTCCAATCAGGTCCGCCTAAATAACTGACAGGTGGACCTGATCGGACAGCCCATGTGAAAAGGGATAGTATGACAAGCATGCTTTATTGCATACACACACTGATTTTACTGTTGTGGGTTTAGTAACACTTTAATTGAACAAGCTGAAGTTAGAAGCTGATTGGTTACCATGCACAGCTGCATCAGATTTTGCATGCTCCCGTTTTAGTAAATCACCCCCACAGTTGTTTTATTTTTGTGAAGTTTCAACGAAGTAGAATATTTTATATATGCAACATCTACTTGTACATGTAGTTGGATGTTATATTACAATTATTGAATATAGTTATAGATTTTATAATCCAAAAACGCTCCATGTTCCTTGAGAGACATAACTGTGCCTCCTAATATCTTCTTATGCCGTGTACACATGACTGGACTTTCCAGCAGAAAAGGTCAGACGGAATCATTCCATCGGACATTCCGATCATGTGTGGGCTTCATCTGACTTTTTCTTTCTAAAATTCGGAGGGACCTAGAAATAGAACATGTTTCAAATCTTTCCGACGGACTCAATCCCTATCAGGAAAACCGTTCGTCTGTATGTTAGTCTGATGGACCAAAAACGACGCAAGGGCAGCTATTGGCATTACACTTTTTTTTTTTACACTTTGTATCTTACATCAACTGCCCTAATGTCGCATGCACTCGGTTGGATTTTCCGACGGGAAATGTTCGATGGGAGCTTGTTGTCAGAAATTTCGACCATGTTTAGGCTCCATCGGACATTTTCCGTTGGAATTTCCGACAAACAAAATTTGAGATCTGGATCTCAAATTTTCCGACAACAAAATCAGTTGTCGTAAATTCCGATCATGTGTACACATTTCCGAAGCACAAAGTTCCATGCATGCTCGGAATCAAGCAGAAGAGCCGCACTGGCTATTGAACTTCATTTTTTTTCTCGGCTCGTCATATGTGTTGTACGTCACCGCGTTCTTGGCGATCGGAATTTCCGACAAGATTTTTGTGACCGTGTGTATACAAGACAAGTTTGAGACAACATCCGTCGGAAAAAAAACATGGATTTTGTTGTCGGAATGTGCGATCGTGTGTACGCGGCATAAGAGTAGAAATATAGCTTTTACTTGTATGATTGGGATGAGGTTAGAAGATTCATGGCATTTTTGCAAACAAGAAATGTTGCAGAATCATTGACTTAAAGAAGCAAAAGGATTTAAAATGTTCACGTTCACTTTCAATGGACCGTAATGGTCCCTCAATTTAATACGACATTACTAAGTTTCTTCCTTATTACCATGCTTGATATTAACATTTATACAGCATTTTACTTTTTTTTTCTGTATTTGGGGTGTAGGGCTGCTCAAGCTAATTGTCCAATAACACTATTTGTTTAGTTGTTTAAGAAAATGTCTCAAAATAATTGTTTTTCAATGTAATGTATTGTCCTGTTGTAGTATGAACGGAATAGGTGATTTTTGCAGAAGTGTTATCAGTTTATAACATTCATTTATCTACACTTGAAGATGTTAACAAAGGTGACAACTTTAAATGACAAGTATGTAAAAAAGATGATTGTAAAAAAGACAAGAACTTGTTTAACCTGGGATTTTGCATTGTTAATTGGATAGTTTGTAGAACCTGAAAGAAAACAGTGTGAAAATGCTCAACTTTCTGGTAAAGAAGTAAGAACAGGTATGGTGGTGTAAAAATTGAAAATAAGAGTGCGCTTATCTGTTTTTAAAATATCTAGCAAAGAGAGCAGCGGAGGATATAAATACTTTTATTTATCTTTTATTTTTATTTATTACTTTTATCCTCAAAAGCTTTTCATGAATAACTGCATTATCTGCAGGAAAGTATATTTATCTTCTGTACATTTGCTCAAAATGTACAGAAGCCATTATCTTCTGTACATTTGCTCAACAATCTGTGCACTTAAAGTGGTTCTTCAAACCCCCCCCCCCCCCCCCCCCGAAGAAAAAAAAAGCACTTAATAGTCAGGAGCTACAATTACTGTAGCTGCTGCAGATTTTTAAGAAAAGGACCATTATCTGACCAGGGGTACAGCGCTGTCCTCACTCAAACCAGTTCTTCGCCGCTCTTCGGGTACCAAGCACCTCCTTGTGTATTCACAGCGGGCTTCCCACTGCGCATGTGCAAGCCATGCTGCACTGTGTGAATAGTCCCGCAGCCTTTCCGGGACCAGTGATGTGTCCTAAGAGTCTTCGGGCGAGCGGAGCAAACTTCTGCTCGAATCGACTAGGCAATCTGAGAGTAAGTGGGAGCAGGTACCTGTCAAAACTAGGTACCCCCCCCCCCCCCAAAAAAAAAAATCTAAAGATAAACAGGTGAAAGAAGAACTTCCCCTTTTGGTTAAGTCCTGCTTTAATTTACTCTGCTGTCCTCTGGGTTGATCTTTTTTGTCACTTGTTTTTCCATATAGTGCTATTGCATTAAGACAGTTAGAAAGATGGCAAGGTGTTGGGCTTAATGAGTAAAAGATCATTGGTTACAAATTATCTAGATTGGACTACCTAAGAAAATCCCAGAATCTCGACTTTGAAAAAGAGCAATGGCAGCTTCTGTATTTCTGTCTAGTGTGGTTCTATTTAAAGCAGTATTCATGAATATTGCAAAATTTTTAAAGCAAACAATATGTTTATTAGAGAAGCAAATAAGTTGAAATAGGTAAGAAATTGAAAAGGTGTCCTTTTTTTTTTTTTTGCTGTCTATGCTCCTTTTGGTGACCCCCCCCCCCCCTTTATTGCGTGGATACTGGGTTAGGAAGTGAGCAAAATCTTTTTAATGAAGATAGAGCAAATAAAATATTGTTTTTGTACAGCATGGTGTTAGTATGTATGAAATTCAACTGCATTAATCTGTCCCCAGTGCTAATAATATCTGCAAAACAGGTTTGATGTAGCTCATCCCACAAGTCTTTATGTATGCATGGCAAAATCCCTGACCACTTTTGATATACCTTTTGAAAGAGCAGAGGGCTTACAGTCTGAAACTGGGCTAATAGTTTAGTAATTACCTTTAGCTGAGATGAGTAACAAAGTAGTTTTTCTAATGGAGTAGAGGAGAAAGTTACAGTAAGAAACTCAAATTGTGCAGCCACAGCTTGTTGCAGCTAAAGATACTTAAAAAATGTTCTATTAGTGATGCCATGATTGTCTTTTAGAAATTGAAATGTGACAAGGGACTTGTTAAAAATATTTAACTTCCTTTGATACCCACAAAATGGTATCGTGGTGACTGTACAGTTTAGAAAGATTGGGGTTGAACCAGTGTGTGTAGGAGTGGAGTATGTGGTGAGAAGCAAATGTGATTATTCCCCAACAGTTTGTTTGCTTCACACAATGCCCTAACAGTAAATTTTAGTTACTTTTAGTTAGGAAAGAGATGGACCCATAAATTAGATTCCTCAACTGTTCCAAAGACCCAGCAGTAGTTTCCGAATTGTCACCAGCGAAAGCCAAAGAAATTGGGAACGACAGGGCCACTGATGTCAGGTGTCACCTGAAACGCTGCTCTCGCCATCCTTGGATGAGTTTTTTTTTCAAATTAGTTAGGAAATGGAGCAACCCAAAGTTTGAAAAAACAAATTAAATGATAATACTAAGAGACATTTTAAAACCTTTTTATGGGAGTAGGTAAATTATTTTAATAAGATTAACTTGTCCTATTAGATTTCAAGGAATAGTAGACCATTTTCACAGTGTAACTTCCATAAAACTAACAATAGGAAGAAGATTCAAAGAAACAAGCCGGGAAAGGTCATTGTTTATCAGTATACCAAGATATCTAAAACACTCCACCTTAGAAGTTTGAAATTGCCTAAAAAGGAAAAAGATTTAGGGTCTCTAGGAAGAATGGTTTGCTTCCCCCAGTTCACCAGATACAGGACCATGGACTTCCATTATATTTACCAACATTGTTAAATGCTCAGAATCATCCAGGTACAGATATGCATCATTAGCGTTCAAAGATATGTGTTCCTTCTAATATTCCCAGTTGTCCCAAATGTCACAAATCAGGTATGACTGTCAAATGGAACAGGCCAATGACTCCATCACTATCATAAAAAGCATCAAAAACAACAGTGGGCAACCTTAATGACTGCCTCTCTGTAAAAAAAAAAAAAAAAATATTTCAGAGACATCCTGAATTGTCTGTACTCGTACGTAGCCAGTGGATCATCATACAACAGTTTAGTCCCATGAACAAGGATTGGGCCCACCCCAAAGGCATGATATCCATTTCCATAAATAGTTCCAAGAAATGGTGTCAAAGACTTTGGAAATATCTGTTGACACTATCAAACCATTACATTGGTAATGCTTGCCTAATATACAGTATGTTCATTTATAACCCCCCAAATGTTACCAAGAGTGCTCCCACCAGGCATGAAACTACATTGATCTGGGTGTATAATGGTCAATATAAATTTAGCAAGACGATGAGCCAGAACTTTATCCAGAATTTTAATATCCACACAGGAAATGAAATGGGTTGGTAAGACTTACTGTAAATGGGATCTGTGCCCAGTTTGGGTAGTTAGCTGGGACAGTTAGCTCTCCCCTTATAGAGTCAGGTAGTCTGCCATTTTCTTATGCAGCAATATAAATTCCCAGTAAATGAGGAGCTAAAAGATCTGAGTGGAATTTATACCAATCCAGCAGCAAGCCATCAGTACCTGGAGTCTTATTAGCCAGAAGGAAATGAGGCAGCTACAGTTTTCTGTTGAGCCAGTGGACCATCTAGTCCTCAGGTGACAATTTGAGAAGTGTAATATTATTTAAAAAGCTGCAGCACATTAACCATGTGTTGTTTTTGCCCTGTTAGTGGCTATAAAAAGCAGTTTTTTGCTGGGAAAAAGGAATGTCTTGAATCCTTTCCTGAGTTCAGCTAACCATGTCAGTTCACTTGCAAAAACCATACTTAAAGCCCCAATAAATCTTGATGTAAAAGCTTTCCTCTGCTGTCCCTTCTCATAGCACAATGCAGAATATCTCGACAAACTGTCATTTCAATTTAGACTCCTTGTGCTTGCTAACCTCCATGTTAGGTAATGAATATTAGAGACAAGTCTACAGCTTGTAAATAACTAATTAGAGCCAGAGAACGGGCTCACAATCTTCCCATTTTTCTCGTACATTCTAGCCTCCCGGGCATCACTAAGGAGGGCAATGTCCAGGAAGCAATAGTAGAAGCCACTGGTGTCTCTTTGCAACTACTGTGATTACACATAGCCAACACATCAGATTTCTAGCACATAACCCCTGGCCTTTTCCCAACAGGCCAGATCTACTCACTTGAGGCCCTCTCTTTTTTTTCTGCTTCTCAATCTCTGGCTTTAATGGCATGACTGTTGAAACCCAAGTCTTAAAGGATAGAGGGATATCTGAGCATGTGATTCCTACCTTGCTAAAAGCATGAAAGGTCACTTCCAGGAAGATCTGTTTTTACCTGATGTGAACACAGGCACTTTAATCCCACATTAAAGTCTTTAATCCCACATAAAAAGTAGAAGCAAACATAGCAATAAACTATTCAGATTTGATGTCAGTAGGGGGAGTGCTGTGATGAGTTAAGCAGGCATCCATAAAGTGGCTTCTAATTAGAATGTGGATACTCTCACCAACTATATAAGGTCCACCATCTTCCTGCAGCGTAACTCTACCCCTGAGTGTATGAATGGATAATTTATTTATTTATTTATTTCAGGTACTTATATAGCGCCGTCAATTTACGCAGCGCTTTACATATACATTGTACATTCACATCAGTCCCTACCCTCAAGGAGCTTACAATCTAAGGTCCCTAACTCACATTCATACATACTAGGGACAATTTTAGACAGGATCCAATTAACCTACCAGCATGTCTTTGGAGTGTGGGAGGAAACCGGAGTACCCGGAGGAAACCCACGCAGGCACAGGGAGAACATGCAAACTCCAAGCAGGTAGTGTCGTGGTTGGGATTCGAACCAGTGACCCTTCTTACTGCTAGGCGAGAGTGCTACCCACTACACCACTGTGCCGCCCCGATAATGGTTAAGAGCCCCGCTCCGCATTAGCCAGTAGCAGTATTCGACCGGCAAATTCGACCAGAGAGGGGAACCGCTCAAGGAGTGTTTTTTGCCTCCGTATGTTTCGACATAGATCCGGAATGAAAAAAGCAAGCCGTCAGCTGTTTGTTCCGTGCTGACACTCAGGTCAAGGAGCGTGTGGCTTCCAGAGACGTGCTGACGTCACACCGCTAAAAAGCACTCCCCCTACTGAACTCAAATCTGAATAGTTTATTGCTATGTTTGCCTCTACTTTTCTTATCCACTGTTTATGAACATTTCTTAATCAAGCTGTTTGGTACACATGCTGCATTGCCTGTCTATTTACCTTTGCTGAAGGTCTGTGGTGTGATCTTAAAGACCTCGCTGGATGGTTATGCTCATGCAAACAGGACCAGTACACTCAAGTCACCCACCTGTTAACCAGTAGCTAACCTATAGGGCCTATATCTAATGGACTTAACCACTTGGAGCCCATATACTGTGAACTTTACCAATTAGGAATGTTTTTTTCTCAATCTCAATAGCCTTTCTTCTAACTAGTGTATGCTAGGGGTACATTGGTGTCTGGTGTGCATGTGTGGGATGTGCTGTCGCGGCTTTCTTTGTTTTTAACAATGTGACAACGTTGTCCCATTTTTTAACTGTCTATGTTAGTCATTTATCTGTGCCTCATTTTCGTTAAATTTAGTTTGCAGTGGTATTTAACCTAGTTTTGTACTAACCATAAGTGTTTTGTTTTGGCCCTCTTAAGAGAACTCTATTCTTTTTTCTGTATGCCTTAGGGTTACCAGAACTGCACCCTACGAGTATCGTATGGGTGAAGGCTATCTACATACTCGCTAAACTTACTCTAGATCCTTATTATTTAGTTTCGGTTGATCCAGGCAGTTCTTTTTTGTTTATCCCTGTGTGAAGCAGGCCTAATTGCACACAATATACGATTTTTAGATTAGGTCCTCCTTTTACCCACCTAATAGCACTCTGTGTCTCAGAAGGTTTATCTCCTCTGTGTTTTCTTCAATTGCTGCTTGCTTTGGAGTGAAAACAACTGTAGTGTATGGTCATAGAGAATAATGGCCATGCTTGGAATTTGGACTGTGCTACAAAATAAGTCTACCACGCTATAAGGCATTGAAAATAATTCATCTCCGTGTGGCCAACGGATTATAGCTCTGCAGTCCATCATGTAATGCATTTTCTGGTAGACATATCTCCAACTTGTATATAAGATACAGTTATATGAAAAAAATCTAACATCAAAACAAACATGTAAACATTTCATCAAGCTATATTTCAAAGTAAGTATTGCAATAGCTGTGTCCTCAGTAAACTTAATACTTTTTAAGAAAAAAATGCACTAAACCAAAGTCGCTTTCTTATCGTCAGCCCCCTGCTACCATTATCTAGTGGTTTGCCTGGTGCTCATTGTTAGTTATGCCACCAAGAGAACCACTAGTCCCCAGGAAACTGTGACTGACTTGTTAAAATCTTGTAAATGTTGCAGCAAAATATTTTTCCTACTGTGTTCAAGGCTGACAGGTGGTACAAAAGTGGATCAGCTGTTTAGAGGGTGGCAGCAAAAAAAATATTCACTGGAACTGAGTACCATAATTGGCTTCCAAGCCCCTAGTTGGGTTGTCCGCTGTAATTCAAATTCAGCATGCTCTTCTATGTAGCCACTCTGGCAGATTGGTTTCTGCGTCATTAGAATTGGTATGTATGTTACCATAAAGCAGTTTTACTTTGAAGAACTCATATTCTTCAGTGCTTGTTATAAAACAATAGTTTTGAGAACATTCCCCATTTCCTTTTCACATGCATTTTAATGATATTTAGGCATGCTTTCGGTTAAAATAATTCATTGTATGCATGGCTTGACTGGTGCGTACTTAGCCATCTACCAGTATCCTGGTACATCATTATGTGCTGTCTGTTTAGTGGCATATTATCATTTTGTTTTATGGCATGACAAAGGCAAGTATCCCTTATTTAAAAAATCCAATTTGTTATAAGTAGGTCTGGAACAGTAACCTCATTGTATGTCTCTTATTATAGATACAAGTTTCAGAGACTCATACTCTTCAAAAGTGCTCTTATATGATTTCTGCATAATGTCTTGGAACCTTGGAATGTTACCACTATTGACTAAGCTCTAAGAAATGTTTTTGTTGCCTTCATTATTGTCTTGTAATTGTAAAGGTTTAATAACTTTTTTTTTCTTTTATTGTAGCATGCAATGATGCTGCCAGTGCTGACCCATCACATCCGCTATCACAAGTGTCTGATGCATTTAGATAAACTAACTGGATATATTTTTAAGGATCGCTGCTTGCTGCAGGTGAGTAAATACAGCATCTCTGTTATGTACCTGAATATTGGCACCTGGAACCATTTTTGTTTCCTAAAAGAGAATGGGTTGTTCTTATTGAGGTGATTTAAAGGAAAATGCTCCCCTCAGGCAAGGGTGTTAGGTGTAATCCTGGACTTTTACTGTCCCTTTCAGTCACACATGCACTCTCTGTCCAAATCTTACCTCTTTCATCACCTCAACATTTCCCGAATTCTCCTCTTCTTACCAACTGACAACACAAAATATTTTAATTCACTCCGTTGTTATCATCTCAACAATTGATTTTCCTTCCCTTGCCAGACTTATCCACCTATCCAGCCGCTTAGTGTGCTCCTCTCTTTGCCTCCTCTATTTCTCCTCTGCCTATATCTCCACTGGCGCCTGCTTGCTCACTGCATCAAAATGAAAATACAAAATACACCGTACAAAGTTATCCACAACTGTGCCCCCATCTATAACAACATCTAAAAATATAACACAAACCATCCCCTTCACTCCTTTCAAGACCTCCTGCTCTCTAGCCCCCTATCATCACCTCCTACCATGCTTGTTTCCAGGACTTTTACAGAGCCTCTCTCTCTTCCCCACCCTATCCCAGTCCATACAAATGTCTCATACTCTGTCTGCCTTCAGGTAATCCTTGCAAACTCACTTCTTTAAGGAAGCATATCCTACCTTTAGTTAACCGAAATTTTACTTTTTCCATTAACTTATCTACCACAGTTATTACCCTCATATATTAGTTACCTCTCCATTTAGATTGTAAACTCTCTTGAGCAGGGCCTTTTTAACCCTCTTGTATTGAATTGTATTGTAACTGTACTGTCTCCCTTTGTTTTCTTAAGCTTTGAGCAAACATTTGCCACTATATACATCCTGGATAATAATAAGAATCAGTAATAATGTGTATATCCACGTATTCATGATAATTCTCATTTCCTTTGTTAGGATGGTCATATATTTCAAGAATAATACCTGAAGAGATATCCATATTTTCCTCCATCCACATTAAACCAAGTGAAAGGACAAATCTCTGCTACTGGCTATTGTATTCTTACAGCTGGCACCCACGGCTCTCAGAATACCTGAACAGTGACTATAACTGATTGGCTGCAGTCACCGTTTGGCTGACTTTTTTTGGTAGCTCCTTCCTCAGTCAAGGTTTGGCAGGACCATCCACTGGTCCTATTTTGGTTGACTGCTGTGACTAAATACATTTGAACCATGTATGGTTAAGGTTAGATTATCATCTAGGGCTTGTTGGCCTCTGTGTAGCCAGATAAGATTCAGATTTGGTATTGCAAATAACTAAAGCGGTCCATACATGTGTGTTTTTTTTTTTTTTTTTCAGCCAACAGGCTGAACAGAAAAAACTGAACGGGTTTCCCCATTCACACATTTTAGGTGGATGGGGAAATCCTCCTCACTGTGATATAGTATTCTGACAACAGACTCTCCCCCACTGTCAGAATACACAGATCAGTGCTGCAGCCACCGTTTGAGTGGTTTTTATTGGTCAAGGCGGTTGAACAGAAGTCATTCAGTAGATCGACTTTTGTTCAACTGCAATGGCAGCACATGGTTAGAAATGTGTCCAGTCAGTGCTAAACCGGACACATTTTGATCTATTTATGGCCACCTTAACTGTGCTTATGGGTCTTCTGTGGTTATGAGATCTGCTCATTGGTACATCAAAAGAAAATAGGCTTTCTTAGGATGTACAAGGGTTGGGTGAGAAGCAGAATAGTCCAGGGACATAACAAGAAAGGAGGAGGAGATGAGGGAGGAGAAAACAGAAAGGAAAAAAAAAAAAAACACAGTGAGAGAGGAGGGTTCAGAATGTTGGAAGCTGGAGATATGGGTAGGTGTTGGTGCTGTGGGGCAAACTGTTAGTCATGAAGGGCACCTTGAGCACTTTTATCATAAAAATGGCAAATCTCTGCATTCTGGCGTAAACTCTCTTTCGCTTATTATTGTAGGTTGTAACCAAGATTATAAAACACCCGTCACTTTGACTGTGTTTGCAAAAAACAAACTAAAAAAAAAAGAGACATTGTTCTACAATATAAAAAGCATGCTGGTGATTAGGAAAGAACAAGCACTTCAGTATATTGCCACTCGAACATTGAAAGGTAGACTCCACAGCTGCAGTGTAATGTAACAATCACAGCCAGTGAGCCAATGAGCAGAGAGAGCGGTGGGGCCAAGCCACAGTTATGTGTGTGAATTGACATGCAGGGCAATGACTCAGGAATGAGCCTGCCTGGGTGCCCCCATTGCAATCTGCTCTGGGGGCACTCGGCAGTAAAGGGGGGGGGGCAGAAGCGCTGGCAAGGGACTCGAGAAGAGGAGGATCAGGACTGCTCTGTGCAAAACCACTGCACAGAGAAGGTACGTATGACATGTTTGTTATTTAAGGAAAGAAAGCCTTTAATATTACTTTAAGCTCACATACAGACAGACAACATCTACAATTTGTGATTTATTTTCTGGATTAAAAATAAAAGCTCTTTAATTGTATGTTCTGTACTGGCACTAGTATGTCATCAAACCAATTTACCAGGTCAGCCAGGGAATGTAAAGGTACAGTACATGAACATTTTTAGTACATTTGCAGCTGCTCTAAATTTGTCCATGCTCTCTTTTGCACAGGTTCTTAGTGTCCATGTATTGTATACAGCTCATAAGGTCATATATTGTTGGTTGTAATCATAACACAATGGTTACATTTTTCATAATAGCATTCTTGTATCATGAAATCACTTTCTCACTGTCTGCACAAAATACTCTGATGTTTTTGTTACTACTGTACAAAAACATGCCCAACGTAGACAAATCCATTTTTTGACCAAAAATGTTGTTGCAGAACATTAATTCTCCATACAGACAATCCAGAGAGTAAATCTGTCACTGTCAGCAGACCTGTAAGGCACAAATAAACCCCTTTCCTTTATCAAAACAAAATTTAATCCCTTTCCTGTGGACAGGCTTGCAATGCACAGATGAACCTCTTTTTGTTCAAATACAAACAGTCTAATAATTTCTGACAAATATTAACCTTGGCCTTTATATGAAGAGTGTTTAGCTGGACTTGATCATGCATTTTGTGGAAGTATTTATGATTTGATTTTATTAATTAGTACAAATATAACTACTGCATAGTGGATCTTTTTTTCCTTCCATAATGGCACTAGTAGTTTTCATAGATAAAATATCCTGCAGATCAATCAAGTGATATGTTTCTTTTTTTTTTTTTTTTTTTTTTTTTTTTGTGGTCAAATTGGCTTTAGTAAGGCATTTTAGGATTATAAGTAAAAAAGGAGCTGCACTCTCAAATGTGATGACAAACAAATATAAATGAATAAAATGAGAAAAATTGACTGATAAGTCCCATAAACAATAAATCATGTGATGTATAAGAAGTCCTCCAATGTCTGACTAATTCTGTGAAAAAATCAATAGTATGCAAGAAAAAAACAAAATTATATGAACAAAAAAAATGAATTTTAGAGTGGTGATTGTAGCAACACAATAAAGTTAAATCCTCTCTGACTTTTGAACAACGTGAATCCACCACTAAATAAGGTGCAAGCTTACCAGCTGCACAAGCTGTTTGAGCTTGTGGGTAATACCCAGCTAGGGTCTTTAATCCTCCCTGTGCCTCCAATGGCCGATGAAACGGGCGTTACTGGATACTGTTTGCAAAATTATATAACAAACTGTGAAATGTTTATTTATTTTTCAAAGTTTTCAGTCTTTTTTCCATTTATTTAGAAAAATAACCCAGTTGTGATTAAATACCACCAAAAGAAAACAACTCTATTTGTGTAAAGAAAATGATAAAAATGTAGTTTGAGTACAGTGTTGCATGACGGCGCAATTGTCATTCAAAGTGCGACAGCCCTAAAGCTGAAAATTGGCCTGGGATGGAAGTGGGTAAAAGTGCCCGGTGTTGAAGTGGGTTAAACACCTGTAAAAGCTTATGTGTACATGGACACACTGTCTGACATTGAGGGGCAGAAAAAAAAACAAGACGCCTTTAAAAGCTGCATATAAAATACTCAGTGTGTTTGAGGCCTAAAACCTGTGCAAAGCATGGAGGCAAATATCCCCCTCTATAATATCTATCACACTGCCACACTGCTCCTTTACGGAAAAAATGTAAAGGAGACCTAACACTGGACGCCTGAACCTCCCCTATTGTGACAGGGTTGACCAACCAGAATCCATCTGGTCTGTCTCAGAAGCGCTGAGGGAGAGGAGGGAGAACAGTGGGTAATTCAAATCCCCAGACCTATGGAGCTGCTGCAGTATTGCTGACAGTTCAGCAACCCTGGGGGTAAGTACAGACGAGAACCGGGGGGTGGAGAGGGTGTCCAGAGATGGAAGATGAACTAACCCTTTAATTTAGGGGTTACATTAAAAAGGAAACTATACTATACTCATTTCCTACTTTGAATGTTAAGTAGGGAGATTTTCCTGTTTTAGTCACCTCGTGTGACCTTTTACGTGAAAAGGTAATTATTTTTCTTCGGGATTTTTGTACATTAACAATGTACACAAATCCCATAGAAGGAAAGAAATGTTGGCAATTTTATGAAATCATGCCTGGTTACACTAAAAAGGTCATTTATTTTTCAATTATTGAGGAGCACGGGAATCAAACATTTGGGTTATACTGCCACCTACCGCAGGATTGCACACTGGCAAAAAAAAAAAAAAAAAAAAAAAAACACCAGCTCAATAAAACCCATCATATTTCTAGCATGCCTTCGTTTTTTGCTGGTGTTTTAGGAGGATGGAAATCTCTACTGAGAAAAGTTTAACCAGTTTTACTGACCTTTTTTCCAAGAAAATATTTTCCTTCAATCACCATTTTTCCCTACACATTGCCTGATTGCAGATATCCGGATCAGTGTTTCCTCAGCAATAACTTTAAAGGCTTACCTAGTCATCTCCAGCCAACTGAACCTTCATGGTTTAACTTTGTATCCTAAGCTACGTTATCCTTGCCTTGCAGTGCAGCATGTTGGTTCTCAGACACACAGGGAAACTGTTCTGCTCTGTTGGGTCTCTCCAGCTCTTGATCAGCTAACAGCTCCAGTGCTGCCTGCACTCTCTACATTCCTCCGAGTCTTCTTTATCTCTGCCAGGAATGGCTTCCTCTTTTGTTCTCTCCTGGGAGTATTTCACCACAGTTAGGCAGGATCTCATGGTAAAAATTACAACCCTGATTGCTGACTTTGACCGCAGAGGCCATAAGCGTACTGCCACTCCTTCCCCTGCAGAGTCTAGATTTAATCTGCCTGCACCCTTAGTGGCCTCTGAGCCTTCTGTAGCAGATACTCTATCTGATGAAGTCTCAAGAATCCTTGGATATTGTCCCACTTTAAAATTAGAAGAACAGCCTATAGCTTTCATCACCGTTTCTATCTGTCTTAAGATCTCGTAGAGGCCCTACGACTATCTTTCCTGCATATTTCCTAGTCCCATGACTGGAAACTGGGACACTACTGATAATCTTTTTACTTGTTTAGCAGCGTTTTACCCCCTTTAGGAACCTTTTGTTAAACAGTGGACCATTTCTACTGTGGATAAAGTGAGTGGTGATTGCGCTGTGATAAAAAGGGGAAGGGGCTAGCTCAAATGTATAGAGAGATGAGTGAAACAATTAAAAAAATTATTTAAAAAAGTATAATAAGCATGAGGGCTAGTATCATACTAGTATATAAAAATTTTGTAAATACTGAAACAAAAGAAAAGAAAGTTCTCAGTGCAAAAGGGCTAGTATCATACTAGCACATATGTGGTAACTCAGCAAATACTTATTGGTGACTCCAAGTAAATAAATAAATGGTGAACAATCCCACCACCTAGTAGTACAAAGTGCTCAAACAATGAATCATCAGTTCCAAAAAGGCAAAATGAAAAAATTATACAAAATATAACAGTATAATGAAATGTAATAAAGTGCAGTCACATGGGCACTAAATCCGAATAGACTGAGGAAACAAAATTGCCTAAAACGTATAAAAAGCTATAAAATGAGTGACAAATACAGTATGGGTACAAAAAAAATATGTATATATTGAACCAAATAAAAATATATAAATCAAAAAAAGTCCATGTGCATGAGGGCTAGTATCATACTAGCACATAAAAAATATTGTAAATACTGAAACGAAAAAAAAAAGGAATCTCAGTGCAAAAGGGATCGTCCCGTCCCGTGACTTCATCAGAGGAACTTCATCAGTGAATTCATCCTCTGATGAAGTCACGTGACGATACGTGTCAGGATTGGAGCACGGGAACTGTCACAGACTGACGATAGGATACGAGCTCGGTGCTCGTGGATGTTTTTTACTATAGCCTTCTGCCAAATGTAAGTGTACTATGTTGTTTTTAACCTAATAAACTGATTTATATATGGGATCACGCTATGTACACTCTCTTCTAACACTCCACATATATCCATCCTATTGTGACGAGCATTGAGGAAATGGGGACAGTTTGAAGACACCTTTTTGAGGTATACTAACTCAGCGTTCGTTGGATTGACGCCACACTCATTTTACAAAAGTGAGTGCATCCCCCTTCTGTGTGTGTCCCTTTTTCCAGTCTGGCCGCCACGGAGTTATACTATATACTGTCTGCTTATGTTTTTTATATACCATCCTGCACACCCACCACCCGAATCGCCTGAACTACTGGATGGGACCCTTGCCTGCTGGTGATTTGTTATTGGATTACAAGCTGTTGTCTTGCAGCAGTAAGGTGAGCTGCTTGCGAGCACAGAGGTGTCCCCACTGAAGACTTTTTTCCCTTTCCTGTGGCTTGTGGACTTGCCTTTTTGGAACTGATGACTCATTGTTTGAGCACTTTGTACTACAAGGTGGTGGGGCTGTTCACCATTTATTTATTTACTTGGAGTCACTAATAAGAATTTGCTGAGTTACCAAATATGTGCTAGTATGATACTAGCCCTTTTGCACTGAGATTCCTTTTTTTTTTTCGTTTCAGTATTTACAATATTTTTTATGTGCTAGTATGATACTAGCCCTCATGCACATGGACTGTTTTTGATTTATATATTTTTATTTGGTTCAATATATATACATATTTTTTTTGTACCCACACTGTATTTGTCACTCATTTTATAGCTTTTTATACGTTTTAGGCAATTTTGTTTCCTCAGTCTATTCGGATTTAGTGCCCATGTGACCGCACTTTATTACATTTCATTATACTGTTATATTTTGTATAATTTTTTCATTTTGCCTTTTTGGAACTGATGACTCATTGTTTGAGCACTTTGTACTACTAGGTGGTGGGATTGTTCACCATTTATTTATTTACTTGGAGTCACCAATAAGTATTTGCTGAGTTACCACATATGTGCTAGTATGATACTAGCCCTTTTGCACTGAGAACTTTCTTTTGTTTCAGTATTTACAATATTTTTCATGTGCTAGTATGATACTAGCCCTCATGCTTATTATACTTTTTTAAATACATTTTTTTATTTTTTCACTCACCTCTCTATACATTTGTGCTAGCCCCTTCCCCTTCCTCTTCCCCCCTTCCCCTTTTTATCACAGCGCAATCACCACTCACTTTATTCATACCACTTTTGTCTGTTTGGATCAGCCATTTAGGTGTTTCAGCAGTGCCCCTTAGCATAGGTATTTCTGACAGCGCAGGAGTTTCTTCATCATTTATTCCTACTGTGGACCCACAAATATTCCATCTTAAAACTGAAGTTTAGATTTGAATTTTAATACATAGGTACATTGGTCCAGCTTGAACCAAAGTAAGTATGCTATCACATACCCAAGCAAGCCTTTAGCTTTAAAAGCTTTAAAGCATTGTAGTAGTCACCGCTACTGCAGTAATAGCAACAGTCTGCCGGGTACTGGGCAAACAGCTGCTCTTGCACATAGTAACTACAGAGGGACTGCTTACTCGGCATGACTGCAAAATCACAGAACTCCTTGCAATTTTTTCAGTGACAACTAGGAATTATCTGATTGGACGAGGTGGGGAGGCAGGGCAGTGACATAATGATCTCTACCTCATTCAGTCAGAGATTACCTTGTATTCACTAAAAAAAATTGTATCCTATGCAGAAAGGCAGCCGATTTGCACTGGACCTAGACGCCTGTTGCTATTACTGTAGTAGCAGCATTACTACAGTGATTTGCAGCTTCCACAGGGACTGCTTAGGTATGAGATATGCATACCGGACCAATGTAGCTATTCAATAAAATGCATACCTGAACTTCAGCTTTAATAAAGCACTAGAAATACCTGTAGAAGATGTTGTTTCTTTTAGGGATTCCATTGATGAGCAATTGCAGATCTTTTTCAAAACCTTGTTTCCTGACATTACATTACAGGACACAGACTTCTTAAAATTATTATGAGTGGGTTATATGCAGCTACCTTCAGGTGATTGGACACTTCCAAAGAAGGCAGGGACATTCATCCTACCCCTCTCACTTTCAGCTAGCCTTAGGTGTTTGCTGTTTCCATAGGTGACAAACCACTTCTCTCTTATGATAGATGTTTACCTGCTTTTATGGACATGTCTTTTGTTTGCATGCTTTCTGGATGATTTCTTTCAAGATTATTCCTTTCAAGGTAGTTTCTTAATCACTCGGCTGCACTATAGACACTGTGTCTTTTTATGCAGCTTCCAGGTTGGTGGACTTTTTAGCAGTGCCTTGGGGCACCATATCCAGACTCTGGATTCCGGGTTAAGGTCCACAGATATGGTCCCACCAGATGCGAGACCAATCTCTGAAGACCCCTGAAGGTTTTGCCCACCATGGAGGGTGAATAAATCCCTCTTCTTCTTGCTGCTCTGGGAAAAACTCCACTTCTGTCATGCAGGGATGGCCACACACTGATCAACATTTCTCTGGTCTCTGCTGAACTGGACACATTTTGATCAGTCTATGGCCAGTTTTAACGCAAACTACCAGATAATTCTAGTCTGCTGTTCTTTGATTGGGGATTTGTACAGGGCATCTCATGTCAAGTCACCAATTCTCAGTGACATAGACATATCATGTAGGCTTATGATCTTAAGGACTGGGTTTCACTATTTCATTCTAAGGCACACCATACTAGATCTGTGAGTGCTTCTTAGACATTTTGGCTTCAGGAAATTTTCTCAGACTTCACTGCTGCCATCTGGTCCCCTGTTCACACATTTTCCAAATTCTACCAGGTGGATATTTAGCCTTGTAGAAAATATATATATATATATATATATATATATATATATATATATATATATATATATATATATATATATAAATATTGCGCTATCAGAAAGAGAAATAAGCAGCTAGCACTAACAAGTGATCTAAACCTGTGAAAAATACATTGTGAGAAGAAAAGTGCAGCGCTAAGAAAGTGGTAACAAACATTGATATCTGATATACAATGTAAATATATCTCTAGGTATATATAAGTTGGATTTTTGGGTGTATATAAAAATAATAGTCTAAAAATAGTGACATAAGGGTTGATAATTGAATCTCAGAAACATCCGTTAGGATGTGCACCTCTAGCACAAACTAATATACATAGGTGAATCCATACAATGTCCAAAAAGGTGTATATATGTTAATTATCCAAGGATATACAATTTTACACAAATAGTTATGCATAAATAAGTCCATGAATTATCCGGTAAGATGTATAAATGTTAAACACCCAGAAGTGTAAATAACATGATATTCAAGTGTTGATAGCAGATCCACCACCGTAAGTAAAAGTGGGGGGCTTACCAGAACGATTGGACACAGATGGGTATACACCCACTGTGCCAGTTAAGCTTGTATGCTTGTATAGCTGTAGATCTCTGGAGATGGAATAGGGATAGCCAAGGTACTTGTAGAGAGTACGTATGGTGAGGACAAATCCAATCAAGTATCCACAGCATATAAGGAGAAAACATGAGAGCACATAGCGTGATACTGTGTAAAAAAGCTATGAAGCGTATTTATTGAAGATAAAACACTCACATTTGTGAAGATAAAATACAGCGCTGAAAATAGGTAAAATTTGGCAGTGTAGTGGTGTCAGCAGACGGTCCCGACGCGTTTCGTCCTACCGGACATCATCTGGGGTGCTACACCACTCCATACACTGCCCCTTATATATAATAGGTGACCCCCTTGCTATAATGTGGCTCCAATCCTTAATGATTTGAATAACGCGCCACTTCCGGGTAACTTGCACGCCTCGCTATGGTGGTAATAGTGGAGCGCAGATGCGTGCGTCGCTATAGCAACGAGTCGCGTGCGTCTCCTGCCTGTACATTCACCGCCGTCAACATAGGGCTGGGACCACTCTGAGTCGTAATAACGTCATGGCGCCATGTGTCAGACCTCGTTCTGGCTGAATAGTGGAACGCAAAAGGAGGAAGTACAAGTGTCCCACATCAGCAGCACGTAATGAGTCTAATTACGGGGGGGGACGACAGTTTATTTATATTCAATAATAAAAAATAAAGAAAATCATAATAAAAAATAAAACCATGAAGGTAAGTATAAATTGAAAATGTTATAATCACACAATCTAAGTGGTGTGATGGAGATGAAAATAAAAACGGAAAAATCACGGAGCCACAGTTTCACATGGGGATCAAAGGTCACACAACAGAATAACAATATGTATGGCCAATACTTATCTCAATCTAAGTAAAGTAGGGATACAGTGATCACTACTACATGACTTAATCTGATATAAACATTTCTCAATAGGGGAAAAAAGAGGAAATTGTTTTGCAATGGTATACAAGGGAACGAAAAGAGATTACAGTAGTCTATGATTGATTAATAAAAGCATTAATATCCCATTCGACGTTAAGCCCCAGTGGTGTATGGGACTGGATTTCGTATATCCAATACGTTTCTAGTTGGGATACACCCCGAGTTGTCACCCCTCCTCGCCATGGGGGGGACGTATCGGTCTATAATGAGAAATTGTGATCCAGAAGGGTCTCGGTTGTGATGCCGTCGGTAGTGTCTAGGGACAGTGTGTTTAGTGTCCCAACCTAAGATCTTAGCCACATGTTCACCGACCCGTGTGGAAAAAGCCCTAGTGGTACGGCCCACATAGGTAAACCACATTTTTGGTTGCACAGGTACAGAACCTCTTGATCGGATATATTTTATTGGTTACATTGGACCTGAACTCCAATGTTTTATGTCTGCCACTAATGTTATAGTGGCACACAGTACATTTTTTACATGGGAAATATCCTACTAAATCATGAAAGAAGGTATGACGTTTAGGAGGATCGATAATATTAGGAGCAATTCTACCTTGTAATGAAGGGGCCCCCCTGTAAATGACTTTCGGCCTTTCAGGTAGAATGCCACCCAATATATGGTCGTTACTTAATATCCCCCAGTGACGTTCCATGATAGTTTTAATGTCTTTATGTTGAGATGAGAAAGAGGTCAGCATGGAGTATTTGAAGGTATCATTGGGGGAATGACTCTTAGGGGTCAATAATGATCTCCTGTCTATTTGTGTAGCGTATTGTATTTCTGTTTCAAGGGTAGCCGCATCATACCCCTTATCTGTAAATTTTTGTTTTAAAGATAGAGCCTGTGTTTGAAATGCCTCAATAGTGGTACAGTTCCTCCCTGGATATTTAGCCTCATCTGATGCCAGCATTGGGCATAAGGTTCTTCAGGCAGCTCTTGAAGCTGCAGACTATCCCCGATTCTGTTCTTTTGTTATGTGTCTATTAGTATTTTGTTACTGAAGCCCATTCCTCAGTTAGACTGCTTTTGGAATTCCCAGTTGTCTGTGAATCCTGTGTCCCTCAATGAACAGGAGAGATTTTTGCAATCACCATGATAACCATTCTTGGAGTTATTTTAAGAACAAAGGTCCCACCCCTTCTGTGTATATGATCTTGCACCAAGAGTTGCTTATCTAGAAAACTGGGGCATGCTGGGGTTGAAACATTTTATACCAAGCTGATCACCTTTGTTTGCTAGTGTCCCAATCCTTCTGTAGGGGGAAGCATAGCCCAATTGTCTCTAAATCCCTCAGTGAACTTCAAACAATGGATTTTATGTTGAGTACAAAAATCCAATTATTTTATTTACTCTAAATTACTAAAATACTAAACTACTATATAGTAATGTATTTGCTTTAAAGGTAAAAAGGATAAAAAGACTTTGGGGTTGTTTTACTAAAACTAGAGCATGCAACATCTGGTGCAGCTGTGCAAAGAAACTAATCAGCCTCCAGTTTTTTTTTGTCAAAGCTCTAATTAAGCTGAAGTTAGAAGCTGATTGGCTACCATGCACAGCTGCACCAGACTTTGCACTCTCAAGTTTTAGTAAATCAGCCCCTTTGTGTTCAGATGCCATACTACAATTATATATATATATATTATTATTATTATTATTATTATTCAGGATTTATATAGCGCCAACAGTTTACGCAGCGCTTTACAATATAAAAGGGAGACAATACAGTTATAATACAATACAATAGGATTAAGAGGGCCCTGCTCAGAAGAGCTTACAATCTAATATATATATATATATATATATATATATATATATATAGTTTCTGCACTGTGATGGCCAGAACATTTTCTGAACAGAAAAAAAGATTCTGGAATCTGTTATCCAGTATGCCTTTCATCCATTTACTTCATTTTTTTAGCCCGGGAAAAAATACATTAGCATGGATAACAGCCATTGTTTTCAGTCAAGTCTGTTCAGACTCATTCATGGTATTGCAGTGTTTGAAACACACATTTTATATGTTGTGTTTATGGCCTGTTAACTTCAGTGTGAGTTTCCAGTATGATCAAATAACAATATGACCCAACACACGTTACAGCCCACCTCCAGCCTAATTAATTTTTTTCATTTAGACTAGGGAAGAATAAATGCTTCTGTCAACTTTTGATTGCTGTCCATAGCCACTTGGGAAATTTTACTTCACTTTCTGTACATGTGAAAGCTGTTGTCGCTGGGACAGGAAAACACAGACAATAATAATGATAGCCTTACAGAAGTTCCAACCTTTCCCCATTTTACTGATGATAGGTGTTGTGTTACAATCTGTGTTTCCAGTGAGAGAAAGAGTTTCTATTACTTCTTATTCCAATGCCAACAAGCAATAAAACCTGGAGTTGGCTTTAACATTTCAGTTCTGGTATGAACAAGGTTTCATAAGCAAAGCAATGCATTTGGCTATATGGAGAATGTTTGTGTCTCAAGCATTCCTAATAATAGATCCCGTCTTTCTACAAATAATGTTAAATGTATTGCACGACACTGGACTCAATTCACTAAGAGTTATTTCTTCTTTAAAACCTGAGGTAACATAGCTCATAGCGTTTCTCTTTTTTTTTTTTTTTTGCAATTCAAATAAAAAGCTACTAAAATAAAGCATAACTTTATTTCAAAAAAATGTGAGGTATTTTATTTCATGAAACCTTGCAGTATTTTATCTCATGTGATATCTAGTGGGATGGATACAGTGGAAAAGGATTAGAACCCCTGTCAGTTTTATTGCTAATAAAGAGGTAAAATGATTGAAACCATTGAATATGCCAACACTTTAAGTTAGTGCTGTCCCTGCAGCATATGTATTAATGCAAAGGGAAAAAAAGTGACTGCTTTCTCAGGACACACTTTGCATGTCAAAAACAACTAAGAGCCCTTTCACACGGAGCTGCCCATAGTGTCGGTGGTAAAACACCGGTATTTTTAGCGGCGTTTTAGCGTCGGATTAGCGGCGCATTTAAAACCGCCCGCAATGCGCCGCAATAGCAGCGTTTTGCCGCCGGTATCCCAGCACTGCCCCATTGATTTCAATGGGGAGCAGCGGTGGAGGAGCGGTAAACACACCGCTCCAAAAAAGCTGCTGACAGGACTTTTCCTGACGTCCTGCCAGCGCAGCACTCCGGTGTGGAAGCCCTCGGGCTTTCACACTGGAAACAATGCTGCAGCTGTTTGAGGGCAGATTGCAGGCGCTATTTTTAACGCTATAGCGCCTGCAAAACGCCCTCAGTGTGAAAGGGTCTAAGTTAAATGAGGTAAATACTAAATATCTTTATAAATATCAATTATTGAATGAAAGTGTCAAAAAGCACACTCATATAAATACTCTTCTTCCACCAATAAAAAAGACAGTGAGAGGAAATTCCTACAAATTTCAAAGAATCCCTTGGGGGACCCCTAGGTCACCAGAACCAGTGTCCCCATTGGAAGATTTCCCTCTATTACTTTTCTGGGGAAAGTTTGGGATTTTCTTTTACTTGCACTTTCAATAACAGTAAACAGGACAAATAAAGAGGGTAAATCTCTCTAGACAGCGATATAAAACCGACCGGGGTCTAATCCGTCTCCACACTATCCAAAACAAAAAAAAAGTTTTGCCTTTAGTTATACTTTTAAGTAAAACAGCCCTGATGATTCTGTGTTTTTCCATATTTAGGCCCCTATGCATTACTGTTGCGAAACTGATCCAAAAAGGTCCACTACTTAGTTAACTATTTTTTTATATCCTTTAGTGAATTGACTTTTTATGTGAGTTTTTTTTTAGGTATTTACCACGTGTTTTTGCTTTTTGAGGTTAATACCTCATAAGGTGAAAGTGAATTGACATTTTCAGCATCGTATGAGATAACTGGAAAAAAAAATGTGGCACGTGATTCAATTATGGCATGAGATAGTCTTTGATGATTTGAGCCCATTGTTCCTTGTATCATAATATAGAGTGCTTTTTCTTCAATTTGCCTGTTTTAGGGACCCGAGTCATTGGATTCTACTAATATACATTGCACATTGGTTCATTTTAGATGAATGTTGCCGTACCTTACCCACCCAAGTATAGTAGCACTTAGTGACTTACCTCTACTGTTTAAAGCAGTGAATTACTTTTAGATTTAAGTGCAAAACTGTGTTATCAATACTACAATGCTACTGTTCTTTTTGCTTGTACATTACTATGAAAATTCACTGTAATTAGAATTATGAATCCTATTTGCTATAGGGACCATTAATTATGCTGCCAGTTTAATGCCTGGGCTCCCATATATTTCCTTAGGGTCTGCAATTATTGCCAACAACTGCCAACACATTGTAAAATGCCAAATGCTTTTAATCTCTAATATTTTTAAAACCAGTGCATTAAGGCAGAAAAGTAATTTTTCATTTCCAACTTTGAGAGATGAAATACATTTATCTTGTCAAGCCTAGAAAATGTTAGACACGTGAGGGAGCATACACCAGATTCCATCTGCTGTCTCACACAAGGCTAAGTGCTAATCAAATTAACCTGTTCCCTGCCACACGTGTATGGCTAGCTACGTACATTTTTTGCAAGTAGCTCCAGTAAAGGACAAAATAAATGGGAAAGTGAGACGTGCGTTCTTGAAATCTGAAGTATGACACCAGTGATAAATGTGGTATACCAAGGTAGAAATAACAATTGTTGTTCAGTAAGGAGGCACAAGATTGTATAACAGTGCAAATAGAAGCAACCACTATAGGATAGTTAACATGAGGTTAGGTTATGTAGATTTCTAAATGTCATTCCTTCATAATGCTTTTGGGAACTAACCATTGTTTGTTAGGAGTGAGGCTTTTAAGTTAAAGGGCTAATGGAAAAAATAAATGTTAATCATGATCCTAATTAACCTCATAGGTTTTGTGCTATAGCAATTTATATCACCTGTGGTCTGTTAGGCTTCATGTACACTGCTGCTGGTAAACGAACGTTTAGGAGCAGTTAGGTGTTTTTTCAGCTGCCCCTGAACTCTCCTTCTGTTATCTTATCAGTACATGTACACAAGATCGTTTATAGTAGTTTCTAGGCAGTTGCGTTTAGAAGCATTTTTTTGGAAAGCAAAAAAATGCGTTCAGGCAGATGTTCAGAGGCATTTGAAACACCAAATGCCTGTAACAGCTTGTAAACACGTAAATGCAGTAACTTGTGTTTAGCCGCACTTCGTTTACAGGCGTTTTTAACCACTTGCCTACTGGGCACTTAAACCCCCTTCCTGCCCAGACCAATTTTTTTTTTCTGCGTATTGGAAACCCCTGCACCTAGATTCTTGGGCAGCCAACTATTACAGGTTCTTCTATACATGAATTACTTTATATTACAGATATTCACTCTAAACAGATGCACAGTTAAGGGGTCATTCACATTTGTGTAAAATACAATGTGTATTAGTCTGTACCATTTGGCTGCATAAACCAAAACAAGAAAAATCTGTGTCTGCGGTTCCATTTTGACATCTTTGCAAGAGTTTATAAGCGTAACATGAAAATGTGCTGCTTGTATGTACAGCCGCCTCTGTCTAGTGAACTCAGGGCCAGGGAGGAGATGTAAACATAAACCATGTGTAGGCATGGCAGGTGCAGAATGACCCTGGCCTTCAGTAAGGCCCCTTTCACACTGGGGCGGTTTGCAGGCGTTATTGCGCTAAAAATACCACCTGCAAACCGCCCCAAAACAGCCTCCGCTGTTTGTTCAGTGTGAAAGCCCGAGGACTTTCACACTGAAGTGGTGCGCTGGCAGGAGAAGAAAAAATCTCCTGTCAGCCGCATCTTTGGAGCGGTGAAGGAGCGGTGTATTCACCGCTCCTAAACTGCTCCTGCCCATTGAAATCAATGGGACAGCGCGGCAATACCGCGGCTATAGCCACGCTATACGAGTGGATTTAACCCTTTTTCGGCCGCCAGCGGGGGGTTAAAACCGCACCGCTAGCGGCCGAATACCGCGGTAAAACAGCGCTAAAAATATCGCTGTTTTACCGCCGATGCCCCCTACAGCCCCAGTGTGAAAGGGGCCTTATTCTGTGCCCCTGCCTCTGCTACCTACACATTATTGATATTTACATCAGGCCCTGAATGAATCATTCATGAGGCAGCAGCGACACAGAATGACCAGGCCATTCTGCTCCACTGCCTAGTGAATGACTCATTCAGGGCCCGATGTAAACATCAACAATGTGTAGGTGGCGGTGCAGCATAGCACTCATCTCAGCTCATGGGTGTCCGTATGAGTTGAGATGCAATACAGACTACTTTTAATGCAACAGGATCTTGCTGCCACTCTGCTGCAAGCAAAATCCTGAGTAAATGTATACATCCGTGTCCATGAGTCCTAAGAAGTTGTCAGGGTTAGGTCTCATTCTGTTGTAAGTGCTACATGAAGTCGAAGGAGGATTTTATGACTCGGGCTGTAACCTTGTATACAACTAATAACAAAATGTTCCACAATCTGTCTCACTGCTCTGTTTAGCATTGCCTTGCCGTGGGACAGAATTATTGAAGGTCTCCTGTATGATGAGACGCACAGGGGCACTATTCTTGTTCTGTATGCTGTGTGTAATTCTTATTTGTTATGTCTGCTTGGACGCTACACAGAACAAATTTTCTTGCATCCTAGAAAAGATTCTTGGCATCTGTTTGTTTCAATTTATTGAAATTTCCATTGTCTGCTAATTATCTCCTTTTTGTGTGTTCTAAGCTATGCTCCTTAAATAATTTAGCCCCTCCTGGTTTTCTGTAAAGACCACGGCTATATTCTGTAAACAAAGACTCTCCTCTTCAAACATGAAACATAAAAGTGACCTTAGATGCAGACTGCCGATCTTTGATGCCCCAGACTGGGGGTGTTTTGGTAACCATGACAGCAGGCAGCAAAGCTAATGGTCTCTTTACCACTAAGATGGTCCCACGGCGTCCTTAGAAAATAATGTCCTGCCTGGCACTCGTCACTGCTATAGTAACTAAAACACTGCCTAGAAGGGTCAGTTATTAGCCCTTACAGAGGAATGCAGCCATATTGAACCCCAGAACAGACAGCAAATAAAACATTACAGAGGTGTTAACCCTTCCCTATGCTATCAAAAAGAACGTAAAAGTATTTTTTGTGTCTTGAGTTACAATTAAAAAATGTACTTATTCCAACTCACATACAAATTCAATTAAGATCCCTTTCACACCGAGGCGATTTATAGGCACTATAGCGCTAAAATCAGCGCCTCTCCTATCGCTCCAATATGACAGCCAAGGGCTTTTTACACTGCACTGGCAGAACATCAAAAAAAGTCCTGCAGGCAGAATCTTTGAGGCACTTTAGGAGCGGTGTATACACCGCTCCTAAAGCGCCCCTGCCCGTTGAAATCAATGGGCAGCGCCACTGCAGCGGCGCTTTTAACCCTTTTTCGGCTGCTAGCGGGGGTTAAAGGCACCCCTCTAGCGGCCGAAAAGCACCAATAAAACGACGATAAAGCGACACTTTACTGCCAACGCCCCAGTGTGAAAGTTCTCTTAAGAACAAATCTAAAGAACCTATCTTGTTTGTAACCTGAGGACTGTCTGTATGCAGTATGTTAACATGCATTACATTAAGGCAGTCCATTTAAAATGAAAGAATGCTACTCACATAAAACCAGGCATGCACAATTTTTTTTGTCAATGCACTGATGGTTCATTTGGTCAGTACAAGTTTCCTGGGAACTGCCATTAATATAAGCCTTCAATTCAAATTAAAATGTTTGTAAAGCGTTGGGTTTTTTTTGTTTTTTTGTTTTTTTTACTAAAATAGTTTTTTCTTTACAATTTTATTTTTTATTTTTTTTAGTTTTTTTTTTTTACTAAAAAAAATGTTATACTTATCTTCTTTGGACCCTGATCTTCCTCTTCCCAGGTTCCCCTGGGAATATATACCATCCTAAACAATCCAAACTGTAAACAGGAATAGCAGTACATCTAATGAACAGCCAACATAAACCGTAATCTAATTAAACATAAACATGTAACACCCCACAATAGTTTGATAAGAAGGTGAAGTGGACTAGCAGACAGACAAACAATAGGTGACTCAATTAACAATGGGAATTCACACCCAGGGGGCGCACAAAGGGGAATTTTACCATGAGAGAAAGACACCTTAATACACAGATTATAGCAGAAGACCCCAGCATCAGTTTGTTTTGAGCAGATTATATTAAGATCTATTCTGAGTCGGGGGGGGGGGTGAAGCAGTCATTGCTGGTTTGGGCACAGAGGCCCAAAATCTGTATCCAGGTCCTAGGTTCTCAGTGTCTGTGTTTTGGAGAGACATGGGCCATAAATCCAAAGCAAAACCCCCCAAGTCCCCCAAGCACACACCTCCCAAAGAATAGAGCCCTCTCAAAAGCCAGGGCCCATAGTCATTAGGCAAGAGGCAACCCTGTAGTCCCCTCCAAGAGCCCCTGTCTCAGTTGGGTCTAAAACAGGTGGCACAGTGGCTAAGTGGTTAGCATTTACGCCTGGCAGTATTAGGTTCGTTGGTTCGAAGCCCAAGCACGACACTACCTGCCTGTTTGCATATTCTCCCTGTGCCTGGGTAGGTTTCCTCCCACACTCCAAAGACATTCTGGTAGGTTAACTGGCTCTAGTCTAAATTGGCCCTATGAATGTGAATTAGGGACCTTTGATTGTAAGCTCCTTTAGGGCAGGGACTGATGTGAATGTACAATATATATGTAAAGCTATTTAAGTACCTTTAATATATAAATAAAGGTGGACTTAGTAAGAGATAGTACGACAGATTAGGGTAGGGAGTGTTAGAAAATGGGGGAGACTCTGGAAATATGGGGGAAGGTGACAAGGGAGAACACTGGAAGTCTTGGGAGGAACAAAGAGATTGGTTAGTATTTTGAGATGAGGAGCTTGGGAGGTGTACAAATGGGCTAAATGGAATGTTGGCTGGTTTCTGTTGAACCGATATTGGGCTCATGTGTACCAGCCATATGTCCATTTCTTCTTTGTAATTAAAAGCATACAATGTGCATTCACTTATACATGCATGTACTCCTTTAAGATATTTGTATATGTGTTTGTAAACTGAATTAGTGTTGTCTGGATTTCCAAAAATGCTCTGGTTATTTCTCTAGTGATACAAAGAGTCAAGAACTTGCAGCTTTTTTACACTGCAGAGCATTTGATTTGTCATGACAAGTTCACCCCCGCTCTCTAAGCTGTTGTTCAACAAACTCAATATGCAGTCTAAAATGAATTCCTAATATGCACAGTATGCAAATATTACAGAATAACAGTAGAAACATTTTACAGCTTTTATTTAAAAGCCAAAACTCATGTAATAACATAAAGTAAATCAAAGGTAAAGATATGTGCAGATTAGCAGCATCTGATAAGAGCTGTGCCTGGCACTAGAAGGATGAGAGTCTCAGGACAGCTGAGCTGGTTTATTCCATCCTTACATTCATTATTATTTGCAAGATCCCCCACTTCTGATAAGAACTAATCCTTAGAAATAAAACAATGTTGAAACAGCTGTGGGAGGCTTGAACAGCCACTGAAGATGTGTATGCAAAGTCCACTAAGAAATATACATTGTCACTTTGGTATGCATTATTTAAACGGCCAACAGATTTCCAAATTTTGATTGAGTGTGTGTATACTGTATATTCTTAGTAATATAGAAGTTAAGTTAGGGCTCATTAACACTTGCGGTTCCGGGACAATAAAAAACATGTGGTTGAGTTGTTCTTTTACCGCACCCTCTTAAACCGCAAAGAAAATTGACAGGGGTGTACACATGCCTTGACTATGATGCCTTGCATTACAACCTCCCCATTTACAGGGCACTGCATTGTAGGGTTAAAACAGGCATTCAAGAGGTGCCATATTGTCTCTGACTACCAATTGCTATTCACTTGCCCATTGAGAATAATGCCTTAAAGTGGTTGCAAAAGCACAAGGTTTTTTACCTTCATGCATGAAGGTAGAAAACCTGTATGCAGCAGTCGCCCCTAATACTTACCTGAGCCCCCTCTCGATTGAGTGATGTCAACGAGAGCCTTGCCTCTCCGTGGACTTGCACTCCTGATTGACTTTTGGCAGCCATTGGCTCCCACTGCTGTCAATTACAGCCAGTGAGCCAATTAGGAGGCGGAGGGATGGGGCCAAGCAGCGGCTGTGTGTGTGAATGGACAGACAGAGATGAGGCTTAGGAGCGTGCCTGCTTAGGCGCAGGAGGGAGGGGCCAGGAGCGTTGGACCTGAGAAGAGGAGGATCCGGGCTGCTCTCTGCAAAACCATTGCACAAGACAGGTAAGTTTAACATGTTTGTTATTTAAAAAAAAGGCTTCATTAGCCCTTTAACCACTTAAGGACCGGAAGATTTGCCCCCTTAATGACCAGGCTATTTTTTGTGATACAGCACTGCGTCGCTTTAACTGACAATTGCGCGGTCGTGCAACGCTGTATCCAAACAAAATTGACGTCCTTTTTTTCCCACAAATAAAGCTTTCTTTTGGTGGGTTTTTATCACACCTGCGGTTTTTATTTTTTGCGCTATAAACAAAAAAGAAAGACAATTTAAAAAAAAAAAAACCCTAGTATCTTTTACTTTTTACTATAATAAATATTCCAAATTTAAAAAAAAAAAAAAATTTTCATCTGTTTAGGCCAATATGTATTCTTTTACATATTTTTGGTAAAAAAAAATCAGTGTATATTGATTGGTTTTACGCAAAAGTTATAGTGTCTACAAAATAGGGGATATATTTATGGCATTTTGATTCTAAATTCTTTTTTTTTTTTTTTTTTTTACTAGTAATGGCGTGATCAGTGATTTTTAGCAGAACTGTGACATTGCGGGGGACAGAAAGTACACTTTTGACACTTTTTTGGGACCATTGACACTTATACAGCTATCAGAGCTAAAAATAGCCACTGATTACTGTATAAATGTCACTGGTAGGGAAGGGGTTAACACTGGGGGGCGATCAAGGGGTTAAGTGTGCCATAGGGAGGTGTTTCTAACTGTGGGGGCAGTGTACTGACGGAGTATCGAGAAATCGCTGTTCCTGATCACTAGGAACAGCAGATCGCTCTCTACTTCCCTGACACACCCTAGACCTTAAAGCAGCCGCCGTACAGCTATGGCGATTCGCGCAGGAGAGCCAACCTGCCGCCATATAACGACAGCGTCTGGTCGGTAAGTAGTTAAAGTAGAACAAAAGGCAAAACTTTTTCTTTTTCCATTTTGAATAGAGTAAGGGGGGGGGGTGTATAACCCCTGTAAAAAAAAAAAATCCTGCCATCCGTGTCCAATTGAGGAGATTTACCTTCACTTCCTGTCCCATAGCCAAACAGGAAGTGAGATGAAATCCCTGCAAACTGAGGGCATCCCTTGGGGCTCCCAGGTTACCAGAACTAGTGTTCTCATTGGAAGATTTCCCCTCTCTTACTTTTTTGGTAACCCAAAATTTGGGATTTTCTTTTACTTTCACTGATAATGGTAAACAGGACAAATAGGGGGATTCTCACTAACAGAGGCACAGACAGCAGTAAAAACTGACAAGTGTTCTAATCCCTCTCCACTCTATCCAAAACGAAAAAAAAAAAAAGTTTTGCCTTTAGTTATACTTGAAGCTGGCTATACACTATTCATTTTTCAAATGAACATTTGTGCTAACATCCATGAAAAAATTCCAGGTACATTCGATAACACAACACATGCCATTCGAATGTGCCTGTTCTCCTTCTCCTGTTCTTGGTCATCACAACCTGCCAAATGCCACTAACTTACCCTACCTAAATGCTTGATCTTCTAAATACCTGATCCTACACCTGCCCAGACTGCTTATCTCCTATCCAATGTATCCCTGCCCACACCATGTCACTCTCCACCAATGCATCACCGCACAGACCACTCCACTCCCCGCCAAGGCAGAGTGACTTAATTAGGCAGAAAGTGGAGGAGCTACACAGCAGCAGTGGAGTGACTGGTGTGCTTCTCCTGAACATGTCTGAACTATTAAAACCTTAGGCCCCATTCACATCTGAGCTTTATTAATAGCATCTCATATGTAGGTAGCAGTCGTTCATTAAAATGCACAAAAACACATCTATCGCAAAACGCGCTTGGCTGCATGCCAAACTTGGTATATGAGCTTCTCTAGCGTGTTATTGAAGCAAGAGAAATAAATGGTGGTGCTCAAAAATGCACCAAAAAAAGTTAAAAAAAAAAAAAAACATGATGCAGATGCGTCGCTTAGATGTCAGCAGGTCCTTAGTGCTGGGAGATAGTACTATTTCCTGTGAGTGTTTTTAGTTGTTCCCTACTTTTTAATAAACAGTATGAGGATATAAGTTTTCCAGAATCTGTGATGGGGAAGACCAGGATTAATCACTTGTGTTGTTGGACTACTAGATTCATTTACCTGCTTGGCTCCCTGAGTGTGTTTTTCATTGGGATAGCTGTGGTGGTAGACCTGAATATTACCTGTGCAAGGAACATGAGAACATCTTCATGCTTTAGAATTATTCACAATCTTGGTCCAAAAAGATTTAGTGCTTTGGACTTTTCCTTTCATTAACTTTTTTTTTCTTCCCTTTTGTGAAATTTCCCACTGTGTGGAGGGGAGACGTGTATATTTGGATTTGTAAACACTTGTTTGCACATTATATGCATTGTGTTTCCACATGGTTAAATTCTGTTTGCACTATTTTTAAGGCCTCCTTCACATGTGAGTATATTACAGCGTACAGCCATACAAGGGCCATGTTTGACAACGCAGGGATGAGGGATGCACAGGTGTTTCATGTATCCCTGTGCAGGCAGTCCTATTCATGGCGGCTGGGACATTGTGGCCACATGGACACAGATGCTGTTCCCAAATTGACAGCCGTGGTGGTGCACAACCCCAAACACACACTGTCTGTGTACTGAACCATGCACTTGCTGTCAAATTGGGAGAAGCGTCTGTCCATGCAGCCACTACATCCCAATCGACATGAATGGGACTGCCTGCATGTGGATGCACAGAACACCTCTGCATCCCTGTGCGTGCAAACACATCCCTCGCATTGGTGTACGCTGTAGTACACCTGTGTGAATGAGGCCAAAGTGGTGTTAAGTATGATTACTACTTTTCGTTTGTATATTAGTTTTATTTATAGTGCTAGTGATAGACTGACCACCATAACTTTATGACCACCCACCTAATATTGAGTAGGTCCCCCTTTTGCTGACAAAACAGCCCTGACCCATTAAGGCATGGGCGCCACTAGACCCTTGAAGGTATGCTGTGGCATCTGGCACCGAGCCCATCAGTAGCAGATCCTTTAAATTCTGTAGGTTGCAAGTCAGGACCTCCATGGATCAGACTTGCTATTTCAGCTTATCCCAAAGATGCTTGATGGATTGGGATCTGGAGAACACCTTAGACTCCTTGTTGTGTTCCTCAACTTGAACCATTTTTGCAGTGTGGCAGAGGGCATTATCCTGCAGAAAGAGGCCACTGCCATCCTGGAATACAGTTTCCATGAAGTACGTGGTCGCCAACAATGTTTAGGTAGGTGGCACGTGTCAAAGTAACATCTACATGAATAGTGGGACCCAAGATTTCCCAAAACCATCCACATGGTGTAAAATGTGATTTCTCAGACCAGACCACTTTCTTCCAGGTCTGATGCTCACATGCCCATTGTAGATGCTTTTGGCTGTAGACACGGGTCAGCATGGGCACCCTGACTGGTTTGCAGCTTCACAGCCTCACATATAACAGACAGCGATGCCCATTTTTTTCTGCTTTCAACTTCAGGGACAACATGTTTACTTGTTGACTAGTATATGCCACCAACTTTCAGATGCCATTGTAATGAGATAATGTATTGACTTAACCTGTCATGGGTCTTAATGTTATGGCTGATCAGTTTACGTTTTTGGTTCCTTTATTAGGTGTAAGCCATTGATTCAGCACTGATAACACTCTTTTTAGTATGCATTTTGGTATTTGCACATTAAATATATTTATAGCACCAAGTGCTGTGTCACACAGATTCACTCCCTGCCAATGCACTGCTGCTCAGGGTGTTCCACTCCCTATCAATGCACTGGTATCCCTGGTTCTTTTGCAGCCTTTACAAAGCTATACTGTTCAGTCATGCGGGCGCAGTGCATATTCTGTTTGATTGCAGCAAAGACTGCCCTTTTTGTGGTTTATAATGCAGACAGGGTGCCTAGCCTTCCAGCAACCTAGTGTGGTACACGCTACTTGTAGCCATTCCCTGTAGAGAGCTGTAGATGAGGCTGTGTTGACCAGATCCCTCAACCTGAGTGGCAGGAAATTGAGAAAGTCTTTACAGAGACCAGGAGGACCTCATTGACACCATTGAGGCTGGTAAGGAGAGTAGAGAGCCAGACCCTGTGCAATCTGCCTGTTTGTGCTGAGATGACAGGGGCTGTCCGTTTGCTACTCTGCCAAAATTTCACTCCTAATGCTGTAAGAGTGGATTTTTGTGCTGCTTGTAGTTAGTATCATGTAGTAGTACCAAAAGCATTGGTTGACCTTTCCTTGTAACACAATATAATCATTAAAACAATGTGCTATTTTAATGCACAGTATTAAAACAAAGTATATGAAAATTTAGCCCAAATTTCGTCCTACATCCTCATCACTACCACAAATGAAACACCAACACCCCCCCCCCCCCCTTTCACTACTGTGCTTGTACCCCCTTTCTCACCAAGCTTGAGCGAGCTGCTTTCCCCCTGTTCTCACTGCATACCTTCATGCCCCCCTCCCCTGATTTCACCCACTCTTGCAGGGAATGTCCCCCCTTCTCTATGAGACACAATGCCACTCAAACTCATCCTTGATCTGCTTGAGAAATTGCTAGAATTTCAGTTCTGTTCCTGGGTCATTACCAGATTTCTCAAATCTCCGGCCCAGCAATCTCCCCTCCATCCCTTCTGGCTCTGCCCACATTAACAATGGCCGCTAGTGCTCTAATCTCCCCCGCACATTATGTAGTCTTTAAAAACGAACCTGATAACTACTTTATGTTCAGACATTAACTACATCCAAACTTAAAGTACCAACACTGCAGCATCTAAAACTCTTAATCAGATGTGGTTGTTGGACAGTTGAGCTGATTTCAGATGGGCGATTCTGCGAGAAAGCAACAGCGGCAGGATTGCTAAAAAGGTTGTCTGTCTACCTTTATGGAATCACTCCCTCTGAAGCTGAGACAGCAAAATGTTGCTCCGTTGCTGGCCCTAACACTTCTGTATCGTGATCACTAGTGATGGAAATAACCTCTAGCTGCCTCAGCTAGTGATGGAGTCCATAGGACATAGGAACAGTCAAGTTTTCATGGCAGAATCCCCCATCTGACAACAGCTTTAGACATGTTTTTTACCATTCGGCAGACTGTCTTTTTTTTTTGCATAGGAATGTGGTGCTGCAACGTCAAGTTTTTAGTTAATCTTTATAAAAAGGTTTCTTAATCAACCAAATGAAGGCAGTCAGTGAGGGGGGGGGGGGCGACAAAATTAACACAAATCCCTCCACCAGAGTACTGTAAAACAGAAATATCATCTTAATGCAGAAGGTGTGAACATGTTGCTACAAATCCAGTAAGGGTTTATCTGTAGTTTTAGGATTGTGGGCAGAGCCATAGAAATTATTGTTTATGCCTCAGTGGCCAGCTGTGCATCCAGAGCTGCTGGTTTATAGCACAGATATAGCCTAAGATAGAGTGTCATAAAATGGCTCCATATCTATAATATTTTGCTGCTTTATCCATTAATTGTAAGCTAAGGATTTGCAAGTCAAACAAAGTAAGCATGAAATTGTATTGGCTTTCACCATCAGACTTTTCTGTACATATAATAGAAACTATAACTTAGCACTTGAATGTTCTGATAGTTTCCCTCTAAAATCATATTTTCGTTGCCATACTGGCTTTATTTTTACAAACGGATATAATGTGCCTTGCAAGCATAATTTTCAAGCTACAGCTGCAGTGAAATCATTAGTGTTCCTCCAGCTAGATATTCCATACTTTGTAGACACTTGAGACAGTAGGCTCCACATGTTCACTAGTTTTGTGCATTCAAATAATTCTTTCCTTCTTCCGTCTAATCCATATTGTTCTCTTTTTTTTATATATCTTTTTTCCACATTTTCTGAAAGATACTAGGAGGAAAAATGGAAATCTTGGTTCATGTGAAATACTTGTCGGAGAATAAATATAGAATTGTGGCAGCTGCTGTCACGCATAGGCTCATCAAAGTTATTTTTAATTAGTGTGCTAGTTTAAAAATGGCCCAGCATCATATTAAAAGTGGTATATTCAATCAAGCCAAATTTCATGAAAATGTTTCTCAAAAGCAAGCGATACATTTGGCATTCTGCACAGTACAATATTATGTTTGGTAGCGTAGCACATGCAGCGGTCACAATTAAATATTCAAGTCATCTCAGAAAATATGAGAAATGTACAAATGTGGTTTGCCACAGGCAATGTTCACTGTAACTTACAAGAATATCATAGACTTATAACTTTACCTATCAAAGAACAGCCTGTAGAATTGACTGTTATGTCTACAACAACCAATCGGGACCTACCCATGATCGAATGTCTAGACCAGTTACCCTGTTTTGTCACTCCTCCTTTTCAAAAATGCACAAGTAGCACATAAAAAATACCTATATGAAATGATTAACACAAACAGAAACATGTCCACAGAAAAGTAATTAAAGTGTTTCTAAGCCCAGGACCCTGCATTCACTATATCTGGTCTCCCACAGTACACATGGAAATGCAATTATTTTAGTAAATATAAACTGGTAAATGCACATCTGCAGAGACACAATCAGTGCCATACTGTTGCAGTCAGGAACATTTCTGCATAGACACAATACTGCACTGACACAGCCAAAAAACATTCACTGAGATACATGTTAAGCCGGTTTAGGACATCTACATGCCACAGCTAGAAAAAGGAGTTGATGTTGCCAAGTTCAGCTTCAGCAGCCTTTGAAACAACTTATACAGCAAATGTATGTTAAAATTGTATTTACGAATGGAAGGGAACTGGAGGAAGGTTTACTTTTTTTTTTTTGCATCAACGCAACAAGTATGGATACAAATGTCAAGAAGCGCAACGTGCAGGCAGACAGCTGTTTCAGGCATAAATTTTGTCTTAAAGCCACTGACCCCTGGATGCATGGCCCGACACAGCTTGAAAAATTTTCATTATTTGACCTGGGCAGTCAGCATAGTGAAATGGTAAAAAACAATTAGTAAAATGAGTAATACATTTTATAAATGTGGATCCAGTTTTGCTATGTCCACTGAACACTTGAATATGAGAGCAATTTAAGGTATATGGGTCTCATAATTTATTAGTTATCTACATGATTTAGATTAAATATTCATATTTCTAGGGTGCTTATTTGTGTGCTATAGACATTTTTTCTGTTTCTTTTATAAGGAACAACAGTGGATATGTTCCCAATGACAGTCATATATTTTCTGTAATATCCATACTTGCAGTAGAAAAAGAGTTGAACATTTTTCAATATTTAGTCTTCTACAGTTTTATGGGGAAAAAATTAAATATAAAAAAATGTTTATTGCAACCTATTAATAAACTAGTACTAAAAGTTTAGCAAATCGTAGTAAAAAATGCAATGGGCGGGGTCCTGATGACCAGTATTGTTGGTCAATTCAGGTAACAGGCTACCGGCTCACCTAATAGGGTGGTGTTCCTTATCAAAACAGGAGAAGTAGTCAAAATAAAAGGGGAGTGGGAATAGGACCCAAGTGTCCTTACCATCAATGAAGGAAAAGGAACAAACTGGTTTAACCTGATATAACTTTATTAGAACAATTAGTAGAAAAAATATTTATCATTGAAAGGAAAGCATAAACAATAGGAAATTGCACATGGTAAAAACTGACAAACATTGTCACTTAAAAACGCATGCCCATGAGCTCAGCCATATCCCAGTCATCCACACGTGTCAATCATCTCAAGTTATTAAGTGTGACTTAATATATACTGCTTACATGTGTTTAGGTGAGGTGAGTTCCAGAAAACCTTGGTAGCACAAGTCGGTATCCGTATTGTGCTTAACCATGGACCTCCAGACTCCCTATATGCCAATAGAGCTGCTGCATTAAGTCTTTACAGTGTTGGAAAAAGCATTGGTCATTACAGACAAATAAATGCAATTCTGGCTAGAAAGTATCCCTGCTAATTAGTGAACAAGACAGGTTTGATCTCTGGGTGTAACACTGTCAATCATAGAGATGGTAAAAAATGCAGCACGCTGTGATGTAAGCATGCGACTTAAGTCAAGGAGAAACAAATAAATCCACAATATGCCTGTTAGTCATTCAGCACCATGTTTCCATGAAGCATTAAAGATAGCACCACATATAAGTTGGATAGGAAAATATAGTCAGCTGAGTCAAATCACAGAGCCTCAAAAAATGTTCAGACTGTGATCGCTTGCTGGATATACCATTTGACAAGAGACTCCCTGTTTAGACGATATTAGATTGGTCCTCAATTGCAGTGACAAGGTGGTGAATCCAGAGTCCCAGAGTCGCATCTCTATGATCGACAGTGTTACACCCAGAAATCAAACCTGTCTTGTTCACTAACTAGCAGGGATACTTTCTAGCCAGATTTCCATCTATTTGTCTGTGATGACCAATGCGTTTTTCAACACTATAAAGACTTAATGCAGCAGCTTTATAGACATATAGGGAGTCTGGAGGTCCATGGTTAAGCAGAATATGGATACCGACTTGTGCTACCAAAGTTTCCCAGAACTCACCTCGCCTAAACACATGTAAGCATTATATGTTAAGTCACACTTAATAACTTGAGATGATTGACACGTGTGGATGACTGGGATATGGCTAAGCTCATGGGCATGTATTTTTAAGTGACAACGTTGTCGGTTTTTACCATGTGCAATTTCCTATTGTTTATGCTTTCCTTTCAATGATAAATATTTTTTTCTAATAAAGTTATATCAGGTAAACCACAGTTTCTTCCTTTCCCTTCATTGAAGGAAAGGAAACCTTGGATCCTATTCCCCACTCCCCTTTTATTTTGACTACTAAAAGTTTAGTACAGGTTTTCTTCATATTTAAGCTTTATAGTGTGTTCCCCTCTTTGAGGGCAGATTAGTCACCTTATATTCATCTGTGACTGATAATGAAAGGCAATGTCAACATAGTCCCTGTTGAAAGTGGAACTTTACCCATAACAAAAAATAATGCTCTCTGCTAAGGAACATACATTCCAAATTAATATTTATGCTACCAAAACTAGTGTGTGCGGTAAATTGCCTCCAGCATTGTTCCCCTTTCTTTTTGCTGAAGCCCAGAGCCCCTGAGCAGCAGTAAATCTTTAGGCTGTCAGCAGACCAGCCTCTACATTTTCTGCCCAGTGCTGAAAACTAGAGAACTGAGCATGTGCAGAGCACAGCGAGGCAATGTATTACTGGAATTTAAACAGTATAGGCCAGGGTTTCTCACCTAGGGTTTCTCCAGAACCCCTGAGATAACCTCCCCACTGACACCATTAAACTTTTTAGCTATCTGTAAGGGGAGTAATTCTTCCCAATGACCTCAAGTGTAAGGAGCATTCTCCCCATCAAAGTAATGTGTCCTGAGTTATAGATCTAGTCATTTTTAGCATGGGTTCCCTGAAACTGGAAAGTTATTTCAAGGGTTCCTTGGTGTTGAAAAGGTTGATAAAGGCTGCTATAGGCACTTATTTTTAATGTTTTACATAGCTATACCTGCAAAAGGGGCCGGCATGAAGTAAGCAGGACCTAATTTTCTGACTAAAGTTCCACCTTAACTAACACCATGAAATAATTTTAAATTGTATTTAACACACACTTTTTTTCTTAATTAAGACAAATTTCAACATACAACATAAAGGTATCACACGTACACATTGCACAAAGTATCTATATAGATCCTTTCATTAACACAGACCACAATAATACACCCCCCCTCTTCCTTTAATGACATCAATCATCTCTACACTGCTTGCCCCATAGGTAGAAAAAATAAATAAATAAAAACCACCCCTTCCCAATTTCCCCTCACCATACGCATCCATAACACAGCATTACCCCCCATAGGGTTTAATCTGCCCCTATTTCTGAGGAGTAATACAGCACATGTGTCTTTAAATGTGTTCTGTTGGTCCTTAACCATTTGTATCCATCTCTCTGCTTCCATTATTTTTTCCACCTCCCTCTTCCAATCCATTATAGTGGGACATCTGGACTGTTTCCAGAATCTGGTTATCAATATTTTAGCTGCAGTTAGCAAATGTGGAGTAACGCTTCTCTTCTAGAACCTAGTAGATGATGGCATCCCATGAGAGAGAAAATGTAATAGGGAAGGCTTTATAGGTCTAAGTGTCATTTTCCTAATCCAAGGGGCTATCACCTCCCAAAATACTTTACTCTTGGGCAATGCCACCATAAGTGAAGAAATTAACCCCTTTGGTTACAGCCCCTCCAGCAATTAGCATCCGCCGATGGATATATCTGATCCAGTTAAACCGGTGTACGATACCATCTTGTCAAGAACTTATAAGACATCTCCTGTATATGAGAACTTATTGAAGTATTGTTTGTTGCCCCAATCAACCTTTTAATTTGTTCGGATGTGAAATTATAACCCAGCTACCTTTCCCATTCTCGGATAAAATAGGGAGTTTTCATATTTTGAGTACTCAGAACCAGCTTATACATTCAAGACAACATATGACCCAGTTCTGATAAATTAACACACCATTCCTCAAAAGTAGTAAGTGGGTTCGCTGGCCTAATCTGATGCTTCCACTTATTAAACAAATCTGTCATTTGACGATATTTCAATATAGCCATTGGTATTTCCCCAGTATCACAACCAACTCTGCCAGTGGTAACAATTTATCCTCTGGGGCCACTCTAGCACAGTTACCCTTCCCATTCATTCCCCAATGGTCTAAACTCCCTTTCTCTTCTCCCGGGGGGAACCAGGGGAATTCTTCCAATGGTGTCATGGGGGATATTGGGGGGACAAACTTTCCCGTACTATTCATTCTGTCCCAGATGGATAATGTTGTTTTCGTCAATGGTGATACATATTCCGATAACCCCCTATATGAAACCGGATTCCAGGGAGCTCCGGCCAAGTTTCTACTCACTAATGTCTTCTCCAAGGGCACCCAAAGTTTACCAACAGAGTCATGGCACCAATTCATAATATGAACCAGGGCCATGGCTCCGTAATAAGTTGCTATATCGTTTTGGTCTCCTCAAAATCTGCCAACCTGGGATGTTTATCTCCCCACACAAAGGTCATAAAAGCCCTTCGTATTTGTTTGAGGAATGTCTGTGGAAGTTTTATGGGCACTGTATGCAAGACATAAATAAGCCTAGGGATTACACTCATTTTAAGTGCATTTACCCTGCCGAACCACGTCAGACTATGACTTCTCCACTTCTGCAAATCTTTTAATATAGATACCACCAAGGGACCATAATTTAGATCATATAGGCGCTTTGCATCTAAAGAAATATAAATCCCAAAGTAGGATATAGAATTGAAGCGCCAAACAAAAGAAAAGGATTGTTGCATAGTGGTCATCATCCTCAAAGGAACATGGCTCGGCATCAACACTGACTTCTCAATATTTATTTTAAAATTAGATATAAGGCCAAACCTGTCTATTTCCAACATCAGTTCCATCAAATACTCTTGAGGAGAAGAAAGGTACAACAGTAGATCATCTGCGTAAGCTGAGATCTTATGTTCCATTGATCCAATACAAATCTCCTTAATCCTCCTATTTCCCCTAATCGTTCGCAGAAAGGTCTCCAGCACCATAGCATATAACAATGGGGACAATGGGCATCCCTGCCTAGTCCCATTCCATATCTCAAAATAATCTGATAATCTACCATTGACTTGAACCCTTGCTCTAGGAACTGCATACAGTGCTGTCACCCACCCCTTCATCTCTTCTCTCAGACCCATCTCCCTCAGAATTCCAACCATAAACTCCCACCCCACCCTATCGAATGCTTTTTTACCCAATGGCAAAGCCACAATCACTCCGCCCAACTCTTAAATCAAGATTGCTTTTTCCATTTCCTCCAGAGCCGCAGATGGAATGGCCTGCAACTCTGAGGCTTCAAGATATTCCCGAATTCTGTCTACATGCTCACCCTCCATCGCCCCCACAGGAACTGAATCTATATTATATAGAGACCTATAAAAATGGTGAAACTCATCTGCTATTGCTTGGGTGTACACTATATGCTTATCGCCTGTCTTTATACTGTGAACATGGCGTAAATCCTGTTGTTTCTTTAATTGTCTGGCCAATAATCTCCCACCCTTATTCCCCTGTTCGTAAAAATGGTTGGCAAAATACCTGTGTTTATTTGAACTTTCCAATCGAGAAACCGCTTTAAGTCTTCCTGCATTTTCGTCAGTCTCTGCGCGTTCCCAGGTTTAAAATGGGCCTCATGTTTAATTTCAAGTTTATGTATTCCCTCTAGAAGCTCAACCATTTCTTTCTGTCTCTCTTTTCAAATACGCAATCCCATTGAAATCAACTTCACTCCTAATGACCGCCTTATGGGCTTCCCATACCACTTGGTCAGACACCTCCTCTGATGTATTGATCTCAAAGTATAATGCTAGTGTGCAGGACAGGGATTCCACATTCTGTTTATCATCGAGGATAGATTTGTTCAGTCGCCATGTTCTTTCCAGGCTTCCGATCGATGCCGGACATATCGTTAAGCTTATTGGAGCATGGTCTGACATGGTGATTGACTCAATAGTTGATGTATTTACTTAATTCAGATAGTATTGATCGACCAATAACATATCGATACTTGAATATACATTGTGTTTTGAAATAATAGCTGAAATCCCTGTCCCGCTCATGCAGCACCCTCCAATTGTCTACCAAATGCAGAGAGCAAAAGCGCTGTTTACCATGACTTAAAGCCTTATGAGACACAAAGGTTTTCCCAGAAGAAGTGTCTAGACTGGGTTCCAAGGTAATGTTAAAATCCCCTCCCACAACCAATAAACCTTCCCGAAACTTCCCCAAAATATCCAAAGTTTTTTATAGAAATTTAACGGTATAATTGTTGGGGGCATATATAGTAGCGAAAGTATAACACTGACCCTGAATCTTGCCCTTAACAAAAAGAAAACGGCCTTCAGGGTCTACTCGTATTTCTATAGGTACTAAGGGGCATTGTTTGTGGATAGCTATTGTAACTCCTCTTGCTCTAGGGATGGGTAAAGGTACATGGAACCATTGATTATATGGAAAAAGAGGCATACAAGGGGTCGACCCTGCCATGAAGGGCATTGTTTCTATGTATATTAATGTGTTTGTATTGTTTTCTATTTTAGCTTGCTATGACTCACCCAAGCCACCATTTAAACTTTGGAATGAACCCTGACCATGCTCGCAACTCTCTTTCCAACTGTGGAATTAGACAGCCAAAATATGGGGATAGAAAAGTTCATTACATGCATATGCGTAAAAAAGGTATGTTTGTTGATTATCTATAGTAAGCTTTTAGAACTCAGTTTATCTCTCCTTCATATAGTGGTACTGATTGAGAAGTTTTGGGTATTATGATGGTAACGTTTATGCCCTTTGTTTCTTGCTCTTAGTAGGTTGGATTCTTATGTATTTTGGCTTTGTCCACAAAGGGGCTGTATCTTTTATATTTAAATAGTTCTGTCGTTGAGATAAATGTATTCTAACAACAGTATTTTTTTTTTTAAATACATTTATTATACTTTAATTTCCGGCAAAGCTAGAAGCCCTGCTAGTATTTTCAGAATTCAACACTTCCGGGTGTGTCAGAAACCTGCGGTCTAACCGTTGTGCACTGAGGCCTTTTCCCCTGGGTGCTAGTAATCACTATATCCCTATAGCAGCTAGCGGTTGGGATCACAGCATGCAGTGGGGAAACACAAGCATCTGACACACCTTGAGTTGTCAGGTACTTAAGATCCTAGTGGCGCATTTATCTCTGCAGGAAAGCAATTGTTAGGTTGCATGTATCTTGTCAACAATGTCTTTTTAAGCAACAATGACCCCTTTAAAATGATTTAGGTGTAATAAAAATATCCACATACTGAAAATGCTTTGTAATGTTTGAAAAAAAAAAATAAAAAATATAGCTTTACTTTGAGTGTTACTGACCCAAACAAGTATGTGCTTAGCAGGCAGAATCCTGACAGCGGATATCCACATACTTGTTTCAGGTCAGTATCTAAGCAGAAAAGATAGGGAGGATAAAATTACTTTAATTCGGCAGTAGCATCTCCAATTTTTCTACCCTGAACTTCCTTGTGTGAAACTGTATATCTAATAAAGTAAAAAAAAAAATTGTCATTAGTAGTTTCTACAGTATATACAACCTGAACATATGTACATGTAGTTTGTGTATATATAAAAAAAAAATGATGTTGCTATAGCTTTGCTGTCCAACCTGCTTTCTGTATTAGTTTCATTGTAGGCAAAAGGGAACATGGAACTGTCAGCTGGGAGTATTGCATTTAGGGCTGCAAGACAGGAAATCAGATTTGATTCCCCATTCATTCAAAATATATTTGATTCTTAAAAGGCCTTGAGATTCTTGTATATTTTGTCCGTTAATTATTAGTTAAAAAAAGGAAACCAGTGTATCAATTCTGTTCTTCAAATGCCTGTTTACACTTGTGTGTCTCTATACTTTTAAACTAGGATAAGTTTACTTAAAAAAAATAAATAAAAAATAAGTGCACATTTTTTGCAGCCTTTAAAGCATTGCACCAGCGATCAGCAGATCTCCTGCAGACCTGTCAGTGTATCTGTGTGCCTGTACATTCTGTACGGGCACACAGATACATTGACAGGAAGAATCAATGACTGCTGTGGTAGTTCACTGAGAACTGCAAGCCGTCATCCACAAAGGCTGTCGGTAATTGTAGTTCATTCATTCACAGAACTCTGTGAATGAATGACATAGCTGTGTGGGCGGAGCCCCACATGGCGAAGCTGATTTCAAAAACTGACAGCTAGTATGGGAAACTTCTCTTCATACTGCTGTCACAGGGAGAGGGGAATTGGGCAGTGGCTGCAGCTTTGGGAACATGTTACATGTTCCACCCTAAAAATGGGTGAAACATATAACATGTTCCCAAAGGTGAACTTATACTTTAAGCTGCATTTGTACGTTTGTTAGAGTAGCAAAGAGGGATGACCTCAGGCATGTTTAGATACTAGTCTAAACCACCCAAGCTATCCCACCTGGAAGCTGTCACTGTGGACCGCCAACCTTTAATGTCTGTGGCATTGCCCACAGCCGTACGTATACACAACCCAAAGTGGGATGGCTCGAGTGGGTTCAGACTAGCATCCGAACATGCCTGATCTCGTCCCTACTTGAAAGCCTTATACCAGAGGCGGCTTTAGACTTTGTGAGGCCTTAGGCAAAACTTAGACATGAGGCCCCACTCACTCCCATAATGGGAAAAATAATTCACGGGATGAAAATGAACTGTATTAGGAGGGTACAGTATAGGGGAGTGGACAGTACAGGGGGTAGGTAAGTGGGCATAATAAAGATATATTTTCCTCAAGCAGAGCTGCACAGGGAAGCTGCTCTCACAGATCCTACCTATTCTGGTAGGCTGTCACAAAGAGAGAAATAAAGGGGGATGGGTGGAGAAAGAAAGAAAGAAGGAAGGATTGAAAGGAAAGAAAGAGAAAGAAAGATGGAAAGGAAAAAAAGATGGAAGGAAAGAAAGAGAAAGAAAGATGGAAGGAAAGAAAGAGAAAGATGGAAAGGAAAGAAAGAGAAAGAAACATGGAAGGAAAGAAAGAGAAAGAAAGATGGAAAGCAAAGAAAGATGGAAGGAAAGAAAGAAAGATGGAAAGAGAAAGACAGATGGAAAGGAAAGAAAGATGGAAAGGAAAGAAAGAGAAAGATGGAAAGGAAAAAAAGAGAAAGAAAGATGGAAAGGAAAAAAAGAGAAAGAAGGATGGAAAGGAAAGAAAGAGAAAGATGGAATGAAAGAAAGAGAAAGAAAGAAAGGTGGAAGGAGAGAAAGATGGAAAGGAAAGATAGAGAAAGAAAGATGGAAAGGAAAGAAAGATAAAAAGAAAGAAAGAAAGATAGAAGGAAAGAAAGAGAAAGAAAGATGGAAGGAAAGAAAGAGAAAGAAAGATGGAAATTAAAGAAAGAAAGATGGAAGGAAAGAAAGAGAATGAAAGATGGAAAGGAAAGAAAGATGGAAGGAAAGAAAGATGGAAAGGAAAGAAAGAAATAGAAAGATGGAAAGGAAAGAAAGAAAGAAAAAGAAATATTGAAGGAAAGAAAGAGAAAGAAAGATGGAAGGAAAGAAAGAGAAAGAAAGACGGAAAGGAAAGAAAGAGAAAGAAAGATGGAAAGAAAGAGAAAGAAAGAAAGATGGAAGGAAAGAAAGAGAAAGAAAGATGGAAAGGAAAGAAAGAAAGAAAGATGGAAAGGAAAGAAGGATGGAAGGAAAGAAAGACAAAGAAAGATAGAAAGAAAGATGGAAGGAAAGAAAGGAAAGAAAGAGAAGGGGGTGGAGAAAGAAGGAAGGAAAGAGAAAGAAAGAGACAAAAAGAATGGAAAGAAAGGAAAAAAGAAGGAAAAGAAAAAAGAAAAGAAAGAGAGGGGGATGGAGAAAGAAGAAAGGAGAAAGAAAGATGGAAAGAAAGAGAAGGAAGGAAAGAAAGAGAAAGAAAAAGAGGGAGGTGGAGGAAGAAGGAAGGAAAGAGAAAAAGAAAGAATGACAAAAAGAATGGAAAGAAAGAAGGAAAGAAAAAGAAAGAAAGAAAAAGAATGGAAAGAAAGAAAGTGATGGGGATGGAGAAAGAAGGAAGGAAAGAGAAAAGAAAGATGGAAGGGAAGGAAGGAAGGAAGGAAAGAAAGAGAAAGAAAGAGAGGGGGATGGGGAAAGAGTGAAGGAAAGAGAAAGAAAGAGACAAAAAGAATGGAAAGAAAGAAAGAGAAGGGGATGGAGGAAGAAGGGAAGGAAGAGCATCCCCTACATCAGTGTACTCACTGGGAGGCAGGAGGGACTGGATGGATGGATCAGACTCCCCTTGTCCTTTTCTGTTTGTTGGGCCCCAGCTTGAATCTTCCCGCCCACACATCCCCTTCTCTGAAGCAGAACAGAGAACACTGCCGAGGAGAGTGGGCGGGGCATACACAGGAGGAGAGGGCGGGAGGAGGAGGAGCAGAAGCTCTTCTGTCTGGCTGTGCGAGCAGAAGGGGGAGGGGGAGATCTGTCAGAACAGGCTCTACTGAGCGGCTCTCCCTGTCTGTGATCCGGAGATGTATGTGAGCTCCGATCACATGTCTCACTCGCAGCCTGTATCTCTTCCTGTAGCAGAGCGAGGGGACTCGGGACTGTGTGATGGCGGAGATCTCTGCTGCTGGAAGAGCCGGCTCTCTAATTAGGTAAACTAGCCAGCTGTGCGAGGCCCCTATGACTGCGAGGCCTGAGGCCACTGCCTATTTCACCTAATTAGAGAGCCGCCTCTGCCTTATACTGTAGCTATGCATCAGCTATGCAAAGAGAGTGCAACTAATGCCAGTATTTTTCCTTCAAACATTTTGTAAAATGTGTTTGTTTTTTCCTCACTGCATAGATCATATGTGGCCTTGTTTTATGCATTTCTACTACTCAGTAAATCAAAAAGGAATTTCCTAAGCTACAGTCAAGTCCATAAATATTGGGACATCGACACAATTCTAATCTTTTTGGCTCTTTACACCACCACAATGGATTGAAAATGAAACGAACAAGATGTGCTTTAACTGCAGACTTTCAGCTTTAATTTGAGGATATTTACATCCAAATCAGGTGAACAGTGTAGGAATTACAACAGTTTGTATATGTGCCTCCCACTTTTTAAGGGACCAAAAGTAATGGGACAGATTAACAATCATCTATCAAAGTTTCATTTTTTAATACTTGGTTGCAAATCCTTTGCAGTCAATTACAGCCTGAAGTCTGGAATGCATAGCCATCACCAGACATTGGGTTTCATATCTGGTGATGCTCTGCCAGGCCTCTACTGCAACTGTCTTCACTTGCTGCTTGTTCTTGGGGCATTTTCCCTTCAGTTTTGTCTTCAGCAAGTGAAATGCATGCTCAATCGGATTCAGGTCAGGTGATTGACTTGGCCATTGCATAACAGTCCCCTTCTTTCCCTTAAAAAACTCTTTGGTTGCTTTCACAGTATGCTTCGGGTCATTGTCCATCTGCAGTGTGAAGCGCCGTCCAGTGAGTTCTGAAGCATTTTGCTGAATATGAGCAGATAATATTGCCCGAAACACTTCAGAATTCATCCTGTGGCTTTTGTCAGCAGTCACATCATCAATAAATACAAGATAACGAGTTCCATTGGCAGCCATACATGCCCACGCCATGACATTACCACCACCTTGCTTCACTGATGAGGTGGTATGCTTTGGATCATGAGCAGTTCCTTTCCTTCTCCATACTCTTCTCTTCCCATCACTCTAGTACAAGTTGATCTTGGTCTCATCTGTCCATAGGATGTTGTTCCAGAACTGTGAAGGCTTTTTTAGATGTTGTTTGGAAAACTCTAATCTGGCCTTCCTGTGTTTGAGGTTCACCAATGGTTTACTTGTGGTGAACCCTTTGTATTCACTCTGGTGAAGTCTTCTCTTGACTGTTGACTTTGACACTCATACACCTACCTCCTGGAGAGTGTTCTTGATCTGGCCAACTGTTGTGAAGGGTGTTTTCTTCACCAGGAAAAGAATTCTTTGGTCATCCACCACAGTTGTTTTCCGTGGTCTTCCGGGTCTTTTGGTGTTGCTGAGTTCACCGGTGTGTTCTTTCTTTTTAAGGATGTTCCAAACAGTTGATTTAGCCACATCTAATGTTTTTGCTATCTCTCTGATGGGTTTGTTTTGTTTTTTCAGCCTAATGATGGCTTGCTTCACTGATAGTGACAGCTCTTTGGATCTCATATTGAGAGTTGACAGCAACAGATTCCAAACGCAAATAGCACACTTGAAATGAACTCTGGACCTTTTATCTGCTCCTTGTAAATGTGATAATGAGGGAATAACACACACCTGGCCATGGAACAGCTGAGCAGCCAATTGTCCCATTACTTTTGGTCCCTTAAAAAGTGGGAGGCACATATACAAACTGTTGTAATTCCTACACCGTTCACCTGGTTTGAATGTAATCACCATCAATTTAAAGCTGAAAGTCTGCAGTTAAAGCACATCTTGTTTGTTTCATTTCAAATCCATTGTGGTTTTGTATAGAGCCAAAAAGATTAGAATTGTGTCGATGTCCCAATATTTATGGACCTGACTGTATTTTCATTTTTTTTTTGTTCTGTGCTTATTAAAATGGTTCAGATAGCGTGCTGAAATCTGTGGACATATTTAATCAATGTGTCTCTTGTCTATCGCGTTATAGCTGTCCTTAGTTGTGTGCCAGTAGTGTGGCTGTCGAATTCAGTATAACCTGCCTGTTGGGTTTTTCTTGTGTGATCACTGCCAGCGACTATAGCTGCCAGCAGTGGACATTGTATTCTGTCAGCAGGGAAACCTCCTGCTGTCAGGATATAATTACACAGCAGGAGCGAAATCCCCTATCAACGCTGATTGTGTTGATGGTGGAATCGAGCGATTTTTCTTTCCTTGAGCTGTGGTTGAAGGAAAGAAAGTTGCAAAATCAATGGCTTGCTTTAGACCCTGAATATGTAAACACGATCCTAAATTACTGCAAAAGAAGGTTGTGTTTGAAAATATTTTGGGTACTTTTTTAATATGATCCTCTATCCATCCCATTTACCATCACCTATGCAGAGTGAAACTGAACCTGCTTAATTTTTAACCTTGTCTTACAAACTATGGTCTCCTGCACCACCCATTAATCTACCTCTCTCCTCACCATCATTCCCCCCTTAAAAGCAGTGACAAAGATAAAAGGACGCACTTGCAAAATACATCTTTCAATTAATACTTACATTTATGAACATTTTACATAATTATAATTGATATTTTAATTTGCTATAAGTAACAAACAAGAACACTACAAACAAAGGGACAATAATTGATATAAATTGATCCTGCAAAAAAGATGAATTTGATAAAAGCCCCTGGACTCTCGGGAAGTCATCCTTCAGCACTCAAGACATAGAGCCATATTTCTGGGAAACCATGACTTAAAGGACTGCCTTTTGCCTCTGAACATTAAAGGAAATGTGTAATACTTTTTTTTTTTTTTTTTTTTAAAACAGTATTTAGTTCCAGATGGATCCTAGTACAGTCTATCGGCCTCACCTCCCTCTGCATGCCTCGTGTCGGTACTAGCCCTTGGCCAATGCTGGGTACCAGAAACAGGCTCTCGCTAGCAAAGCGGCCATCTCCCTGGTACCTGTGGTGCCGTTTAGGAGGGGGCCTTTCTAACGCTGCTAGCGTTACAGGGCACCTTGAAAGATGGGACAAAGTATGTGCATTTTGTCTAATCAGAAATGTAATACTATTAAAAAAAATGATATACAGGCAGTTTTTTATTAGTAATTAAACTACTTACTAGTTATTAGAATAGGAGATACTGGTGAGCCTTGACTTGAAGGACTTTCTTTTCCTCTAGATATTACAAGACTGTTTAGACAATTAGTTATTACTTAATTTACCACTGACTAGTTAATTACTGAACAGTACATTGTCAATTGTGATTTGATTTGACAGTTACCAGATGTGATTCATGTTCTGATTTCAATCTCTAAAAAAGTGCATGTTGCCTAGACTGCATTGTCATCCTCTTTAAGAAACACAGAGTTGCTGAAAGACAATTCCAAACAAGAATAAGTTGTTTTTAGGATAGCCAACTCCAGCTTAGGCACATTCTAATTAGAACCAATGCACCCTGGCTGTTTAGCCTGAAGTCTGTGTCCCAGACATTCATCCCTGGGCGCATACTGTCCTAAACATTTGTAATGCTAGGTGCACATCCAGCTGCAGCAGCTGTCAGACTCTCATAGAGTTTGACAGGCTTCCGGCATCGGGGCTGGCCAGGACACTTGTGTCCACCACCTGTAATTAAACATTAATTTTTTTTTTTTTTTTTTTAAGCTGTTAGTTAGGTCTGCAGGCACTTCCACATAGGGATATTTTTTGTCATTTTATAGGTTATACATGAAAGAAACAAAATAAGTTACTCAGGTTGTGGTGAAGGAAAATCAGTATGTAGATATAAATAAAATAAAAAAATATTGCAATTTACATAATTACATAGTAGGTGAAACCACCGCCTGTGGAAGGGAATTTCACATCCTTGCCGCTGTTCTAATAAAGAACCCTCTACGCAGTTTAAGGTTAAACCTCTTTTCTTCTAATTTTTTGAGTGGCCACGTGTCTTATTAAACTCCCTTCCGCTGAAAAGTTTTATCCTTATTGTAGGGTCACCAGTATGGTATTTGTAAACTGAAATCATATCCCCTCTCAGGTGTCTCTTCTCCAGAGAGGATAAGTTCAGTGCTCGTAACCTTTCTTCATAACTAATGTCCTCCAGTCCCTTTATTAGTTTTGTTGCCCTTCTCTGTACTCGCTCCATTTCCAGTACATCCTTCCTGAGGACTGGTTAATCCCCCTTTGCCTTTGGAGATGCATCCGCACTGTTAAAGTGACCCAATGCCTGCTCCTCTTGATTACCTCAGGTTCAATATAATTCCCTGCTTCACCAGGTGTAATCTGTCTAATTATTCAAAATCCAAAGGGACTGATCATAGTCCATTTGTGGACAGCAATAATGATAACCTGTGTCTGTTTTTTGAGTACATGGCAGCTAAGAACTCACCAATTCACCTAACACCACCCACATCTACACAGGTTTTTTGACTCGCTATTTTTAGTCTACAACCAAGTTGCTCTGTAACTGCATCAGTATTATAATTTTGGCTTCTGAGAACTGAGCTTTATACAACTATATAAGTCTGCAATTACAAGTGCTAATGTTTGACTATGCTAATGTTTGACTAAAGTGATTGTTTCAATTTGGGTACTGTGAATGTGGATGTGAATGTGGATGTGAATGGTATGCGCAGCTGCGATTACCCTTCATTTTAACATATGACAACGTTGTCCTATTTTTAAACTACCTGTGTGGTAAACTGTTAGTTCCTTTTTTTTTCATTAATTTGTGTAGCCATAGAAAACTGCCAAGCCTCCATAACATCCCTGACCACTAAGGTCGATTCTGTGCAGCTGGATGTGAGGCTTATTAGGCTGGACATAATAAGATCCCGGTTCTCCTCTGCTGAGCAGCATCTGGGCCATGTGGAATACACAGTGGAGAGCCAGAATACCGACCTCCGCACCTTACACACAAAAATCAGGGCTCTGGGATACAAAGCCGAGGATGCTGAGAACTGCAAAAGGAGGAACCAGCTCCGCATCGTGGACCTGGTGGAGGGGATAGAGGGCCCGCATCCGACTGACTTTGTGGAAAAGTTACTGTGCTCCCTCCTGCCAACAGCCCAATTCTCACACTTCTATGCGGTGGAAAGGGCTCACCGTATCCCACCTAAGCCTGGTCCGCAGGGTGCACCACCTCGCATATTTATACTTAAATTCCTGAACTTTAGGAACAGGGTTGAGGTGCTTAGGGAAGTTAGGGTGTGAGGAGAACTAGCATTCCAGAACAACAAGCTCCTCATTTTCCCGGATTACTCAGTTGAAACACAAAAATTGAGACGCTCATTTGACCAGGTTAAAGCAGCCATGCGTGTCAAGGGTATTTGATACAGTTTTTTTCCCAGCACTTCTGAGGGTCCAAGATGGTAAAACAACAAGATTTTTTACATCCCCCAGAGATGTATCTGCATGGCTGGAATCTCTACCCCCACATCGCTGAGAGGTGACGTCATGTCTTGTTTGAGCACTACCTCTGCTGTTTGCTGCATTGCTCCTTCCTTGGCTGACTTATGCCGCGTACACACGGTCGGACTTTCCGGCATACTTGGTCCGGCGGACTTCTTCCCAAAAGCCCGCCGGACCTAGATTTGAAACAAGTTTTAAATCTTTCCGTAGGACTCAGTTTCGGGCGGAAAGTCCGCTCGTGTGTGTGCTGGTCCGACGGAAAGCCCGCTCGTGTGTAGGCTGGTCCGACGGACCAGATACGACGCGAGGGCAGGGTATTGCATCTCGCGCTCTCTGCAATAGGAAAAACAAATCTTCCTATTGCGGTGAGCGCGGTGCATGCCAGGCCCTTAGGTCTGGTATGGATTATAAAGGGAACCCCGCTACGCCGAAAAAACGGCGTGGGGTCCCCCCTAAAATCCATACCAGACCCCCGATCCGAGCACGCAGCCTGGCCGGTCAGGAAAGGGGGTGGGGACGAGCGAGCGCCCCCCCCCTCCTGAACCGTACCAGGCCGCATGCCCTCAACATGGGGGGTGGGTGCTTTGGGGGAGGGGGGCGCCCTGCGGGGCCCCCCCACCCCAAAGCACCTTGTCCCTATGTTGATGAGGACAAGGGCCTCTTCCCGACAACCCTGGCCGTTGGTTGTCGGGGTCTGCGGGCGGGGGGCTTATCGGAATCCGGGAGCCCCTTTTAATAAGGGGGCCCCCAGATCCCGGCCCCCCACCCTATGTGAATGAGTATGGGGTACATGGTACCCCTACCCATTCACCTAGGGAAAAAGTGTAAGTAATAAAACACACTACACAGGTTTTTAAAATATTTTATTAAACAGCTCCGGGGGGGATCTTCCTCCGGCTTCGGGGGTCTTCTTCCGGCTTCGGGGGTCCCTCCGCTTCATCTTCTCCCGGAGTCCGGTTGGTTCTTCTCCGCTCTCTTCTCCCGGTGTTCCTGTTCTTCGGCCGGCTCCTCTGCTGTCTTCAGGTAGCTCTCTTGCCAGCAGAGGTCCGGACTTCTGGGCTTCTGGGCTTCTTGTCTTCTCTTCCCCAGATGTTGACACGACGCTCTCTCCGGCTGGACTGCTCTCCGAGGGCTGCGTTGTGACTTATATAGGCGGAGACCCCGCCCCCTTTTGATGTCACAGTCCCTGGGCATGCTGGGACTGTGACGTTTTAGGGGGCGTGGTCAACATCACCCAGTGACCCCGCCCCCTTTTGATGTCACAGTCCCTGGGCATGCTGGGACTGTGACGTTTTAGGGGGCGTGGTCAACATCACCCAGTGACCACGCCCCCTAAAACGTCACAGTCCCAGCATGCCCAGGGACTGTGACATCAAAAGGGGGCGGGGTCTCCGCCTATATAAGTCACAACGCAGCCCTCGGAGAGAAGTCCAGCAGGAGAGAGCGTCGTGTCAACATCTGGGGAAGAGAAGACCAGAAGCCCAGAAGTCCGGACCTCTGCTGGCAAGAGAGCTACTTGAAGACAGCAGAGGAGCCGGCCGAAGAACAGGAACACCGGGAAAAGAGAGCGGAGAAGAACCAACCGGACGCCGGGAGAAGATGAAGTGGAGGGACCCCCGAAGCCGGAAGAAGACCCCCGAAGCCGGAGGAAGATCCCCCCCCCGGAGCTGTTTAATAAAATATTTTAAAAACCTGTGTAGTGTGTTTTATTACTTACACTTTTTCCCTAGGTGAATGGGTAGGGGTACCATGTACCCCATACTCATTCACATAGGGTGGGGGGCCGGGATCTGGGGGCCCCCTTATTAAAAGGGGCTCCCGGATTCCGATAAGCCCCCCGCCCGCAGACCCCGACAACCAACGGCCAGGGTTGTCGGGAAGAGGCCCTTGTCCTCATCAACATGGGGACAAGGTGCTTTGGGGTGGGGGGGCCCCGCAGGGCGCCCCCCTCCCCCAAAGCACCCACCCCCCATGTTGAGGGCATGCGGCCTGGTACAGTTCAGGAGGGGGGGCGCTCGCTCGTCCCCACCCCCTTTCCTGACCGGCCAGGCTGCGTGCTCGGATCGGGGGTCTGGTATGGATTTTAGGGGGGACCCCACGCCGTTTTTTCGGCGTAGCGGGGTTCCCTTTATAATCCATACCAGACCTAAGGGCCTGGTATGACCCGCGACGGGGCTCGCAAGGTGTCAATCTCGCCGATAAAAGCGGCAAGATTGACATCCTTTGCTAGTCCCGTCGCACCTGAGTCACGTTCAAAATGAACGGACTTGTCCGTGTGTGGGCAAGTCCGTTCATTCTGAAAGTCCGCCGGAACTCCGGCGAAAGTCCGTCGGAAAGACGGGCGGACTTAGCCCGCCGGAAAGTCCGGTCGTGTGTGGGCAAGTCCGTCCGTTTTAAAGTCCGGCGCACCTGGCGGACAAAGTCCGTCGGAAAGTGTGCCGGACCAAGTAGGATAGAAAGTCCGACCGTGTGTACGCGGCATTACACCCTATGTTCTGATATTTTGTTACCAGGATAACTTATTACAGTAAGTTACTGCAATGCACCTGTTGTGCCTGAAATTGACTGCCTGTTTGTAACATACTTAAGTTAAGTGCCCCTGGTATGACCAGGTGAACTCCTGCTGCAAGTTCCATTGAATTTGAACTTCGGGGTTTAATTTGTGCCCCCGTTATTCATGCCAGCACCGCTCTGATAGCTTTTGCTGGGAAGTTGACCAATGTGTTATAAAATGTGCTATATGCATGATTAACCCATTGCCTACATGAGTGCAGACTCAATCTGGAAGTGACTCCTTTGGCTCTATTACCAAGCCACTGGCGGACTCTAGTGGCTTATCTCAGGAAATGCACGGCTTGATATTCATAATCTGAACTGCTGACTGCTGCCGCTAGTGCATTCTTCCCACACACTATCCCTACTGCACATGTATGGGGTTTATCCTGCTGGTCAGTGCATTGCTGTTTCCTTCCCTTTTGAATGGGTGCCTCCTGCATCCACCTTACTTTCATTTCTGCTGGTTTGCATTTTTGTATTACAGGTGAAGCCCTCCACATAACCGCAATTTCTCCCATTGTGGTGGAGCCTCTATTGTATTATATGGACAGACCAACTTCACTACGACTACACCCACTGGTTCACGCCCATTAGCATTGGGTGTATAATGTTTAGGGATTTAAGCATTCCATGGTTGGGGTGGTGGATGCGGGGTGGGGGGGTTAGGGTTATCGTTTGGGTTGTTAACTTTTGTTCTTACAGATGCTTTATTTTGTATGTGCTCAGATCATTTTGGCATAGGACTGTATGCAATGCTAGACCACTTACAGTCAGGGCTGGGTTGCCCCTGCGAGTGTTTTCCCCCTGATCGAATTCCTTTTCCATACTCCTTGTTTACAATGATATCATGGAATGGGCCTCAACTCGGCGTTTAAACGCTCCCTGGTGTTTTGGTTCCTCCAAAAGCATAATCCACAAACTTGTATCCTGCAGGAGATGCATCTCCAGGGACAGAAAACCTTCTGCCTTAAAAAAAGCATAGGTGGGCCTGAATTACCACACCACCTACTCTACCTATGCTCGTGGGGTCAGCATCCTAGTTCGAAAAACCCTACCGTTTCGGCTTATTGAAGTTAGGACCGACAGGAAAGGGAAATAAATCATTATACATGCTAATATTTACGATAAAAATATTGTGCTGGTCGGGATATATATTCCGCTTCCAGGCCTCGGCCCAAGTCATGCAGGAGATTATGCAAATTGTGGTTCAGTTTGATACAAATCTATTTATTTTTTTCCTGGAAGATTTCAATATGGTCCCTTCTGCGGACACAGACAGGCTGAGCGCCTCGGCTTGTGATTCTCCTGACCTCCGACAATGGGCTGACACCTTTGCCCTCACAGATGTCTGGAGACACATGCACCCAACAATAACAGCGTATACTTACCATTCCTCCACCTATAAGACCTTGTCCAGAATTGATCTGGTTTTTGCCTCTAGCTGTGCCTTGCAATGTGTTCAGGGTATATCTGTGCTTCCCTGGGGAATCCCTGACTACGCACCTTTGTGCCTTTCCCCCCTGAGTCCCGTCTCTGGAGATTATCCAGGTTTTCGTCGAATGATGAGCGCCTGCAGGAACCTCTCACTGCCTCTATATGTAATTTTTGGACTGACAATACTGACTCTGCCTCCCCTCCAGTACTCTGGGACGCCTTCAAGTCCTGGGCTAGGTAGGAGTATAGTTCTAAAATATCACGCATTAAGAGGGACACGGCCCGATCATTGGGGGAGCTGGAGGAAGAGGTGACTAAACTGGAGTCAGACTTTGTCTCTACCCCGGATGATGATCATTACCGAACATGGCAGCAGGCGCTGCAGAATCTGTCCACTCCCAGGGTTGTCCAAACTGACAAGGCTCTCTTATACTCGGCCAAGAGGGTCTTTGAATTTGGGGGGGGAATGGGAAGCTCCTGGCATGGTTGACTAAGGGTAATATCCCTTCCACTCCCATTTGCTCTTTTCCATGGTACGCAGCAGGGCTGCCCGCTCTACCCCAGACTGTTGGCCTTGGTTCTGGAGCCTCTGGCAATTTTGAGTTCTCAGGCATAAAGATAAACTGGGCTAAATCGGTACTATTCCCCATAGATGGGGATGCAGTTCACGGGGACGCCGCCTCTCCCCTGCGATGGGTTGAGGAATTACGTAGAGGGGGGATCAAACATGAGAAACGAACTACCCCGCTAAGAGTACAAGTATGGAAAGTGACGGATACTCATCACAGAGTGTAGGGTCAGTCCAAAACCAGTCAGACTCCGTACACTGTGTCTCAGGTAGAGGGAATTCTGATTGGGGAATTGTTTCCTGGATTTGGGGGGAAAACATTAGGCACCATACCCCAGTTATGAAGCTGTTTAAACCCGTGCTTAGGAGTGAGGACAGAGACTGATTTGCCTTGATAAGCAATCAGGAGCTTAGTTGGAAATCCCCATGAATAGGAAATGTTATTTTCCCTGAGGATCTTAGTGATAGGAGCTGTGTAAGCCGAGATGTGTGTGAAGAGGGAGAGCGGAGTATGTGGATCTGGGAGTGATTTCATGGAGCTAGCAGTTGACATTATGCAAGCGTCTGTCCCTAGCACATCCCTAGGGACAGAAGGAGGGAGATGTTTAGGCTTAAAAATTCTATGTGCTCAATCGATAATGAAATCTTGCGGATTATGGTCCAGAAGCAATTTCACTAAGAGCTGCTGAATGTAAGGTATCAGATCGCTGTTGTGGACTGAATCAGTTGGGGATCCTGTCCCCTAGGGTTCTGTGCTGACCAATCCTATTTAATTTGTTCATAAATGACCTGGAGGATGGAGTAAACGGTTCTATCTCTGCATTTGTGGATGATATTAAGCTAAGCAGGGCAATTACTTCTCTGCAGGATGTGGAAACCTTGCAAGAAGATCCGAACAAATTAATAGGGTGGCAACTACATAGCAAATGAGGTTTAATGTGGAAAAATGTAAAACAGTGCATTTGGGTGGCAAAAATATGAATGCAATCTACTCACTGGGGGGAGAACCTTTGGGGGAATCCAGGTTGGAAAAGGACCCGGGGGTCCTAGTAGATGATAGGCTCAGCAATGGCATGCAATGCCAAGATGCTGCTAACTAAGCGAACAGAATATTGACATGCATTAAAAGGGGATTAACTCAAGAGATAAAGCGATCATTTTCCCACTCTACAAGACTCTTGTCTGGCCTCACCTGGAATATGCTGTCCAGTTTTGGGCACCAGTCCTCAGTAAGAATGTACTGGAAATGGAGCGAGTACAGAAAAGGGCAACAAAGTTAATAAAGGGACTAAAGGATATTGGTTATGAAGAAAGTTTACGAGCACTGAACTTATTCTCTCTGGAGAAGAAACGCTTGAGAGGGGGGATATGATTTCAATTCATAAATACCATACTGGTGACCCCACAATAAGGATAAAACTTTTCAGCGGAAGGGAGTTTAATAAGACGCGAGATCACTCATTAAAATTTGAAGAAAAGAGGTTTTACCTTAAACTGCATAGAGCAGGGTTCTTCAAACTACGGCCCTCCAGCTGTGGTGGAACTACACATCCCATGAGGCATTGTAAAACTCTGACATTCACAGACATGACTAGGCATGATGGGAATTGTAGTTTCTGAACAACTGGAGGGCCATAGTTTGAAGACCCCTGGCGTAGAGGGTTTGTTACTGTAAGAGCGGCAAAGATGTAAAATTCCCTTCCACAGGCGTTGGTTTTAGCAGGGAGCATCGATAGTTTCAAAAAACTATTAGATAAGCACCTGAATGACCACAACATACAGGGATATACAATGTAATACTGACATATAATCACACACATAGGTTGGACTTGTGTCTTGTTTCAACCTCACCTACTATGTAACTAAGGGATCCCCCTGAACTTGATATTGTTCCTTTTTGATCTGTCCTTAAGGTCAGCTATTTTATTTTTAAGCTGCTGGATTTCCTCTGCCTGATCCATGTGGGCATCTGTTAGCTCATTATGTGCTGTTGTACAGTCAGACTTCTGCTGTTCTAGCTGGGCAGTGCAGTCACCAATGTTATCCACTTGGGATTGTATTTGCAGTACAGATTTATGGATATCTCTCTGTAAATCTTTCTTTAATTAAATTAGCATGGCTTTCAGTGTGTGCTCTGAAACAGTGTGTCCGTGTCCCCGTGTCCCCAGCTTCACTGTCCTCTCCTGCACGTGTTTCACATTGATGTTTTTTCCTACTCACATGCCCGTTCACATTAGGAGAGCCAGAGGGAGAAGGAGCTGGGCGCTTGGATACAGTGGGGGGGAATCTGAATGGAGTCGTCCATTGTGTCAGATGGAAGGTTCAGGGAGATTCTGGCTGAGGAGGAGCGATGCTGTTCCCTGAGCGCGGTCCGGTGCCATCTTGCCTGCTCCCTGTCCCAGACCTGGGATAGAATTCTGTGAGTTTTCTGGGGCCAGTCTGTTTATTTTTTTTTTGCGGGACATGCTATGCTGGGTCCCGGGGCACAGGTGTACCGATCGGCGGTAATTGCGGCTGTCAGTTGCTTCTTTTCTTCTCTTGATAACAGAGCACTATCTCTAGGCGGCCTTACTCGGCAGCGGCCAAACCACGTCCACCTATCTTCCATTTTTAACAACCTGCTGGAGTGATCAGTGGACATTCCGATTGAATTTGAGCAAGCTCACAGACCTCTCAGATCACGTCCAATTGAAGCTGCCCCTCCAAGAGACATAATTTGCTGTCTCCCAACTATAAACTAAAGAGATATTAGCTCAAGTATGCCAAAATGATCTAATTTCATATAATGATCACAATATAACCTTATTTCAAGACTTTTTCCTGATCACACTGGGTAACCGCAGAGCCCTGCGCCCACTGCTTGAGATGCTGAAAAAATAGAGCCTCTTATACAGGTGTAAATTTCCTTTCACTTTATCCGTGACATACAATGGGAAACAACTTAAAACACCTGAAGATCTACCGATGTTCTGTGAGACCCTTCAAATACCATTGCTGGATTTGCCAGTTTGGTACCAGGAATTCCGTTTTCCCCACATTGACACACAGTCTTTATCATACACCAGAATCAAAACCCACTATGCATCTGCCTAAAAAGGGGACATTTCCGAAGCGACAGGACCCATAGGTTCTCCTTAAGCTGCTAGACCCAGGAAACTTGCTTGAATTATTTGGAGACTTTTTTGTTTTGTGTTCTGTTTTCGGTAGATGTTTCCAGGCTCTATAACTGAGCTCCATGTGTTTCTACCCAGTTTCATAGATTTTTCCACCTTTAGGGGTCCTTTCAGTCTCAAATGGCCCTTCCTTTGACTACAAGTTATACCAGAACCCAGTTTAGCAGCTTATGATTGCAAAGGAATAATCCTCTCAACCATAAAGGTGTATTGCCTCGTGGCTCTTTGCCCTGAAGTATTCCAGGAACATTGATCGCTCTGTGTGAGCGAAGATGCACCAAACATTCTTTGGCTATATGTGCCTTGCTCTAATGCATGTCTGGCACCTGTGCTCTTTACCTTTACATCGTTTTTTTTTATAGGTAACAGAGTTAAGCTTACCTGGATAAGTTATGCTTCTGATATCTAATATGTCTTTAGTTCTTTGTTTTTCTAACATATTTGGAAGACTAATGCATTGCTGTAGCCAGTGTTTATTTACTGACCACGGATTATCATGGCTGCTCAGCCCTGACTCCGTGGTCAGTTTACGTGACTCCATCATCCACATCTCTCTGCTCTCCTGTGTCCTCCTCCCCCCTCCCCTCCCTGCCTGTCAGCGCCATCCACTCCATGACACTCCCGTCTTGCTGCTATCATATCTATAGTATAAGCATGCCATCGTCTCTGTTAAATAACATTTTGTGTCCCTGTGCCTGTGCTGTATAAAAAGGATGCAGATTTGTACCCATATCAGAGCATCTCCCGGCGCTCACATGACTCCTCGGCTCTCTCTCCTCACTCCTCCCCTTCTCCCTGACTGACATCAGCGGGAGTTCTCAGCCCCTCCCACTATAGCTGTCAGCCCGAGAGAGGAGAGAGCCGAGGAGTCACGTGAGCACCAAGAGACACTCTGATATAGGTACAAATTGGCATTTTTTTTACAGCACAGGCACAGGGACACATAATGTTATTTAAAAGAGGGGATGGCATGCTTATACTATAGTGGCTTAACAACCACTTTAGTCTACTTATTTACATACAATTCCAAAGTTTCTTCTATGAGTAAGTAAAAGAGTACTACATTTGGTTATTGTTGTATATATACCCCCTGGTTCAGGGGATCTTTCTTCTATTTTAGTTTATTTATACTCAATCCTTTTTTTTTTCTCTCTTTCCCTCCTCCTCTTCTTTTATCTGTTTTATTGTAATACAAATTATTATTTTTTCTGTGCTACCTTAGTCTTGGTGAATAAAGCGGTTACTCCACCCAACCAGTTCATACTCCCAATAGATTGGCGTATACATGCCTGGGGAAAAACCCCACTTTAATGTCACATAAAGTGAAGGGCCTTAATACGTCTGGAAAAGGAGTAAGCCCTTTTTTTGCGATACGGCACTGTATCGCTTTAATTGACAATTGCGCAGTCGTGCGACGTTGTACCCAAACAAAATCGACGTCCTTTTTTTCCCACAAATAGCGCTTTATTTTGGTGGTATTTGATCACCTCTGCGGTTTTTATTTTTTGCGCTATAAACAACAAAAGAGCGTCAATTTTGAAAAAAAAAAAAAAAACAATATTTTTTACTTTTTTCTATAATAAATATCCCAAAAAAAATATAAAAAAACAAATTTCTTCCTCAGTTTAGGCCAATATGTATTCTTC
>NC_133328.1:353966249-353981249 GCF_042186555.1 Aquarana catesbeiana | reverse complement strand
ATCTTTGTAAAGTGAAAATAGTCCCTCTCTCTCTGGAAGTCTCATCGCATATATACTCAAATGGTGTTTTAGACATATCCATTTCTCCACTCAATGCCTTTGAGTAAAAATGCCTTATTTGTAGATACTGATAAAAGTTTAATCTACTAAAGGCGTAAGTTTGCTGCAAATGTGCGAATGAACAGAAGGATGCACCCTGTAGCAAAGATTCCAAGGTTACCCACCCATGTTCATTCCATTTGTGAAATAGTTCCCCGGTCCTAAAAGCTGGGAGAAATGAGGGTTCACCCATAAAGGATGATAGGAGTGGAACGTCTGATTTTAGCTTAAATTTTTTCCAGTAGAGAGACCAGAGGTAGAGAGACTGCCCAACAACAGCATTCAGTGAGACAATTTCTGCTGGAGATATTGAACTTGACCAAAGAAGACCTGGGAGGTAATATGGAGCCACTGAGAGACGCTCAAATTGCAGCCAAGGTATGGACGTGGGGGGGGGTCATGCCATTGTGCCAGCAAAACCAGGCGAGATTCCAGGAAATACTTCCAAAGGTCCGGGCATCCCAAACCGCCTCGCACCTGAGCTCTATATAGCAATGGGCGACTCAATCTGGGCTTCTTATTTTGCCATATAAATTTGCGTAGATCTGATTGTATTAATTGTAAAGTGGAGCTGGCTACATACAGGGGTAGGGATCTAAATAGAAATAAGAGCTTTGGGAGGATAGACATTTTGACTGCTTGGATGCGGCCTAGGAAAGAAATACGGTATGAGGACCATTGGTTAAGAAGCTGTTTAACATTAGCGTAGGCTTGGGGATAGGCTAAAGAGTACATTTGCTTGAGGGAGGGAGCCAATTTTATACAGTATAAGTATATAAGTATTGTAATGAGTTGTGGTTCCATGGGAATGTAAATTTGTCAATAGTGTGGTCAATAAAGGACTGGGGAGGTGAATGGGCAACACTGTGCACTTAGATGGGTTCACTCCAAGTCCGGAAAGGTGATTGAAGGAAGTAAGGGAGGTCATAAGGTTACGGAGGGAGATTAATGGGTCTGTGATGAATAAGAGAACCTCCTCCGCATACAAGCTAATTTTAAATTCCTGATCACCTTTTTGGTATCCTTTCATGTCGGGGGTTATTAGAGATGGATCGGGCCAGGGGTTCCATAGCAAGGGCAAATAAAAGGGGGGAGAGGGGGCATCCCTGTCTGGTACCACACTTTAAGGGAAAGTAGTCAGAGTTGCACCCTGGGAGCTTAATGCGCGTACAGGGGCCGTGGTATAGGGATTTAAATCCATGTAAAAATTGACCTTTGAGTCCAAATTTGGAAAGAACTGAGTCTAAATAGAGCCAGAGGACACTATCAAAAGCCTTGTTTATGTCCAGGCTCAGGAGAAGTACCCTCCTGGAGTATCAGCATCCTGCAAAATGTTTGTTGCCAGTTTGCAAGTGTTTTTACAGTGTTAACTAATAGACACTAAAAGATGTATTGCAGCAAAAATAGGAATCAATGGTTTGTAGCAAGAGATATACAAATGAACCGCCCCTGAATCCCTCTTACTCCACTGCACCAAAAGAAAATGAAAAGCTTATAAAAAAATGTGTAAATGAATACAAAATGTGTGTACATACACAGTGTACAGTGAAAAAAGCTGCCTTTTAGATATGATATGAATTAATCAAAAATAGGAATCAACCAAAAAAATGTATATATGATTCCTTCTAATAGTTTTAAACATAAAAACACAAGTATATCACTTGCTTAACAGTAATTCCATTTGTTTGAATAAGATGCCACTCACAGGGCTTTAAAAATGTTTTTTTTATATCTAAGGATAAGCTCCTGGTTCAGTCTGAATTTTGATTGTTCAAAGTGTTTGGCAAATGGTCAAACTAAATTGGTGATGGTGTTGAACCTTCGGCACCAGTGGAAAGTGATACGGTGATGCAGGTGGTTAGTAAATGGTAGCCAATCATATTCTAACTTCAGCTTATTCAATTAACCACTTGAAGACCATGCCTATTTCTGACATTTGTTGCTTACAAGTTAATATCAGTATTTATTGCTAGAAAATTACTTAGAACCCCCAAACATTAGATATATTTTTTAGCAGAGACCCTAGAGAATAAAACGGTAGTCATTCACTATTTTATGTCACACTGTATTTGCACGGCGGTCTTTCAAACACAGTTTTTGTTTGGAAAAAATAAATTTCAATGAATAAAAAAATTAAAATATACAGTAAAGTTAGCCCAATTTTTTGTATAATGTGAAATATGATGTTACACCAAATAAATAGATACCCAACATGTCATGCTTTAAAATTGCGCACACTTGTGGAATGGCATCCAGACCCCAACAACCACCAGGCCATAGTTGTAGGGAAGATACCCTTTAAATAGTATGCAAATATATACATAGTTTTGTCAAGCTCTTTTCTTTATTCAAAGGGTAGCATACATTAAAATGATAAAACATTAGGAGATGAAATGCAAGGCCCATAGTGACATAATAAAAGGCATAAGACTTTCATGTACTAATGAGGCCTGCAGGCATGATGAGCTTGGGTGCCAACTTACTACCTGGAGACATATGGAATTGCTTAAGCATGAAAAAAATTGGGACATTATCACAGAGAAACATAAATTCCATATAAAAAACATAGCTCAGTGGCTAAGTGGTTAGAACTTCTGCCTAGCAGTACTAGGGTTGTTGGATTGAATCCCAACCATGGCACTACCTGCCTTGAGTTTGCATGTTCTCTCTGTGACTGTCTGGGTTTCCTCAGGGTACTCCAGTTTCCTCCCACACTCCAAAGACATGTTGGTAGTTTAATTTGCTCATATCTTAATTGGTCCTAGTATGTGTATGAATGTTATTTAGAGACCTTAGATTATAAGCTCCTTGAGGGCAGAGACTGATGTGAATGTACAATATATCTAAAGTGATGTGTAAATTGACGACTCTATATAAAAACCTGAAATAAATAAACATATTGAAGTCTTGAATAGCCCTATAATGAGTCCAGATATCAGAATTATTACAGCATTGGAGTAAGTGAAGGCTGACTGAATGCGGTCAAAAGCATGAGTGTAAGAATTAGATGGAAGTATGCACATCAGGAAGTCATAAGGAGGGGCTAGAGGAAGAGACAGATTGGTCTGGGTGATTTAACTGTTGTTTCTTAGGGAACCATTTGGAATAGTGAAACTAGTGAATGAGCTGTTCCTCTTCCCCTTTATTATAAATAGCCTCTATATAGTTCATCCATCTAAAGAAGAGCGCTGAAGTTTTTCAATCAAGATTGAGTTCCGTATTTAGATTTTCATTGGAGAATATCAAATGGATCAAAGATCCAGCCATGGATCAAATGGATCCTGGCTGGTAGAACGCAGGTGTGTATCCAGACAGGGCCGCTGATAGACATCATGGGCCTACCAGCCTACCTGATGGGGCCCCCTTCAGCTCCACCCCTGGTCCTGCCCCTGGTCCAGCTTCAGCTCACCCCTGGCCCCTCCCCAGACCCCACCCTGAAACAAAGTGCAGGTTTGTCTACAAGTGATATTTATTTTTCTCATCCATGCTGCCAATACCGTAATGTGCTGCAGACAGTGCCACCCATGACGCTAATGCCAAAACACATGTGCTGCCTGCAGAGACAGTGCCATCCATGCTGCCAATGGTATTATTCCATTGGCAGCATGGGTGGCACTGTCTGCAGCACAATATGGCATTGGCGGCATGGGTGGCACTGTCAGCAGGGTAGCGCATGTGTTATGGCATTAGCGTCATGGGTGGCACTGTCTGCAGCACATTATGGCATTGGTGGCATGGGTGGAACTGTCTCTGCAGCACATTACAGCATTGGTGGCATGGGTGGCACTGTCTCTGCAGGCAGCACATGCGTTATGGGCCATAATGCATGTACTACCTGCAGACAGTGCCACCCATGCCGCCAATGCCATATTGTGCTGCAGACAGTGCCACCCATGCCGCCAATGCCGTAATGTGCTGTAGATAGTGACACCCATGACACTAATGCCATAATGCATGCGCTACCCTGCTGGCAGTGCCACCCATGCCGCCAATGCCATATTGTGCTGCAGACAGATCCACCCATGCCGCCAATGGAATAATGCCATTGGTGGCACGGGTGGCACTGTCTCTGCAGGCAGCACATGCATTAACGGCATGGGTGGCACTGTCTGCAGCACATTACGGCATTGGCGGCATGGGTGGCACTGTCTCTGCCATAACTCATGTGCTACCTGCAGACGGTGCCACCCATGCCGTCAATGCCATAATGTACAGATGTTTGCTGCTGCATTAGTAGTAGATCAATAATCCCCCCCAAGCAAGCACACACGACACACCTGTATTAGACGGCTGGGCCCCAGGAGTCACTGCCTCCCTGATCCTGCTGGGACTGGAGTGGCCACACAAACTATTCCAGTCGGATGCCAGCTGCTTCTTCTGCTGCCTCCGCCGCTCGCCTCACTGCTTCTCTCACGTGGAGGGAGAGGAATCACTGCGTGACGCCAGAAAAGGCAATATAAAGGACGAGCTGGCTGTGACTTTAGCCAACATGAGGAGCGGGTGCGGAAGAATGCCTCTTCTGTGCCCAAAATAGAAGAAATAGTCCCTCCTCCTGCAGCCACATACTAGTACACAGTGCTATAAAAAAAAAACATAAAAAGTCAACGGGGGGGCGGGTGGAATTGCTTGGGCGTCGGACGGACGATGGCTTGAGGATTTTTTTTATTCTACATTAATTAGCTATCTGTTCAGGTTGTCCGGGCCCCCCTGCTGGCCGGGCCCGGTACAACAGGGCCAGTTGTATTGGCCTATCAGCGGCCCTGTATCCAGCTGTGGTTGGACATTGTTAATATCCCAAAAAACATTAGGAGGCCATTCCTCATAGCTTAACAGTAGGAGCAGAGGATCCTTGGAAGGGGGTTATGTGTTATAGCTTGGATGTACAGTGTAATCGTATCATAATACAGGACCATAGGCAGTGGGACAAAGTGGGTTTAGGCAAACTGAATTTAGGATAACTGGACACTTTCTGGCTGGCTGTCAGAGAAGTAGTTGAAAAGTAAGGAATATAGGCACGGTTAATAATTTTAAATTGCGTCTCTCTCCAAATTTTGCTAAGAATAGCTGAAGTAACAGTTTTATAGCCTGCAAATAGCTTTTCCATGATATTGTGAAAGGAAAAGTCCCTAGTCGAATTGGCTACATTCCATCCATTCAGGGTTTTATAAAACAATGAGTAAGTGAAGAAGATGACTGGAGGAAATTTGTAATTTCTGTTGCAGGGTCTGAAGGGACCCCACAAGTTGAGAGCATGTATCCTGGTATGGTTCAGGAGGGGAGTGAATGCTCATCACCCCTTTCCTTTATAGGGTGTGGATTTTTGGGGAACCCATGCTATATTACTGTTTTTTGCATGGGCCCCCCTTGACATACACATCAGACCCTCATCAAGATAAGGGTCTTGCATGTGTTTTAAGGAGGATTTTGACTTTTTTTTGTAGGGAATTCTATTAACATTTATACCTGCCCCCCCCCCCCCCCCCCCCACACCTAGGATAAGGGTTTGGTATAGATAAAGAAAATCCACAACAATTTGTTCACAAACGGAAGAAAGTAGCTGAAGTTGTAATTTACTGGCAAATTAAATGGATTTTTTTGTTTTAAATGTCAGTTTTGGTATAGTAGGTTGTGTACATCACCATTTCACAGTCAGGTTAAGGCAATCCCCAGGCATGTTTGCATCTTAATATTTTGCCCTTTAAGCATTAGCAATATTAAAATCACTGCTCCCATTAAACAGAACTTGTGAAAAAATTTTTTTAGCTTTGGTTCCCCTGGGCAGAACCCAGAACACCATGTCATTTTTTGACAATCCTTTGCCTGTTAGTCTAGAAAATGGACATTATTGTTTTTTAACATTTGGCTCCCATTAACCTTATGGGTGTTCAGATTCAGCACCCAAACTTTAGTAATGTTTTTTCTGAACCTGCCTCAAACCAAAATAGGGTTTTAGTATTTGGCTCATCCCTAATCATAGCCAATATAAGTGTATTTATCAAGGTGAAAGCACATTTTCATGACAAATTTATTGCAAAATGTGATTAGGTTTTTCTAGATTGAAAATTGACCTTTTACTTATTTAAATTTACATACATACATTATTAAAATGTTAACTTACTGCAATAACATAAAAAAATATCTTTTATTAATGAAAAACAGTTCTTGATCCCTAGGAAAGTGATTTGCATAGTGTGAGATATGTTATAGTTCTAATACAGCTAGGAGGAGGCATTTACTCTTACTATATCTTCTCCCCTGTTAATGAAGGAAATCCCCAAATTTCGACTGGTCATTAAAGCAACACTTGTTCCAGTGACAACTCTTATAGGGCGTACACACGGTCGACTTTGTTCGGACATTCCGACAACAAAATCCTAGGATTTTTTCCGACGGATGTTGGCTCAAACTTGTTTTGCCTACACACGGTCGCACAAAGTTGTCGGAATTTCCGATCGCCAACCACGCGGTCACATACACCACGTACGACGAGACTAGAAAAGGCCAGTTCAGAACCAAGCACGGCACCCTTTGGGCTCCTTTTGCTAATCTCGTGTTAGTAAAAATTTGGTGAGAGACGATTCGCGCTTTTTCAGACTCGTGGCTTTCAGATCGTTTTCTGCCGTTCAGTTTGTGCTTGTGGGTTTGTATCTGCTCTTCAGTGCGTGCAGTCAGTTCGTATCAGAGTTTTCTGTGTGATCTTGCCTGCTCGTTGCTGTTTTTCAGGTCGCTCTTCACAGGCCTTGCTGTTCTTCAGTGCGTTCTGTTACTTCGTTTTGAGCAGCCGACCGTTTTCTAGCCATGTTTCGTATGCGTACTCCTCGTAGAGTTCGTGCTGTGTGGGGGCTTGGTGTTGGGGTCCTGACCTTGACACAAGTCCAGTCCATGAACAGGGTGGGGAGGAGTTCATGGACCAAGAATTGGTTGCTTCAGCGTGACCAGTTCTGTCATATGCCTTTGCTCCGTGAGATCCGTGAGAATAATCCTGATGATTTCAGGAACTTTCTCAGGATGACGGACCGCGTGTTTCACCGTTTGTTGGCTTTGCTGACCCCCTATATTAGCAGGCAGGATACCTGCATGAGGCAAGCCATCACTCCAGAGCAGAGGCTGGTCGCTACCTTGCGGTATTTGGCCACAGGGAGAAGTCTGCAGGACTTGAAGTTCTCGACAGGCATCTCCCCCCAGGCTCTGGGGATCATTATCCCAGAGACCTGTTCTGCCATCATCCAGGTCCTGCAGAAGGAGTATATGAAGGTAAGATTTTTATCCTTTTATATCACATTTTATTGTCTTTAATGTTTGATAATATATTGTATTTCTTTCCTCATTCCCTAATTACAATGATTGTAATATGCTGTGAATGTCCCCTTTGTCCTCATGCATGCTGGATTTTTATGTAATTATTATTTTATGTCCTTCATACATATTTGCCCTTTAATAACCTCCCCAGCATGGTGTCTCCTGGCCTATATTCACCTCATGTAGTCACTTAACAATGTATTTTTTCTGCTCCATAGTAGTGCTTTACCCCAAACACCCTCTAAAATGTTTGGTAATGTTATTTTTGATTTAAATTCAGGCAGAGTGCCAGAGGCTTTTTTTTGTGGTGTCCCAAAATAATTTTTAGTAACCCTCCCTCCCCCAACTGCTAAGTCAGCTGATCCCAATTCTCTATCCTCAATCATCTATCTGCTGACTTTGCCAAACCCATACACACTATACCCATCTCTTTTGTGGTCAGATTTATGGCTGAATTACCCAAAGCATGTAGTGCAAGGGCCTGCCTGTATACTTTCCAATGGTACTGTTTAAAGTTTTTGTATCCTATTATTATCTTGATAGGTAATAGCAGAATGTCCAAATGTCCTCAAATGTGTACAGTGTGTATTTATATCTTTGTATTATGACACTTCTTACCTGTCCAGTGGTCTGCCAATAGTGTAACTAAGGAGGGGCTGTTCCAAGTAAGACCCATTATTTAGGCATTCATCTCTCAATGAAGTGAAGAGGGTTACCTGTCCAAGATTTCCACACACCCCATAATGTTAGAAATGGCCCATGAGAGGGGGGGGAGGGGGAATATGATAGGTGTACCTTATACTTTGGCCTTGTTAAATTGCCCTTAATAAATGCTATCTGGAGGTTGCCCCATAATGTTTGTGTCTAATCTGTTTGCCATGTTTCAGAGTAAAAATAGTAATGTTTATTGTTTTTTCCTCAACAGTTTCCTTCCACGCCACAGGAATGGCAGACTGTGGCCTCCCACTTTGCCCAGCGGTGGGACTTTCCTAACTGCGGAGGGGCAATTGATGGAAAACACGTCCACATCGTCCCACCACCCAACTCGGGGTCGTACTATTATAATTACAAGGGGTTTAATAGTATAGTGATGTTGGCGGTGGTGTCGGCTAATTACGACTTCTTGTATGTGGACGTGGGGAAGAATGGCCGGATGTCTGATGGTGGAGTCATCGCCCCAGACAGAGTTCTACAGGCGTCTCCAGAATGGCAGCTTGGACTTGCCAGCTCCAGAGGACAATGTGGAAGGACTCCCATTTGTGTTCGTTGCTGATGAAGCATTTGCGCTGGGGGACCACCTGATGCGGCCATTCCCGATGAGGACCCTCACCCCGGAACAGAGGGTTTTTAATTACCGGCTGGCCAGAGCCCGAAGAGTGGTGGAGAACACATTTGGAATCCTGGCCAGCCGGTTCCGCCTATTTCTGACACCTATCCATATGGCAGAGCATAAACTGAACCATATAATACTTGCGTGCTGTGTTCTCCATAACTTTTTACGGAAACATTTGGCCTACTATGCTGGCTCAGTTGAGCCTGAGGCCGGAATCCTACATCAAACCACACTGACGGCGCTTGAAAGTGGCCGTCCTGGCTTGCCCTCCCTGAGTGCCCGTGATGTCCGGTTACGCTACCTGGAGTTCTTTGCGGGTAGGGGGGCTATCAATATGCCAGACAATATGTAAAGCCTTTTTAAAGTAAAAAAAAAAAAAAAGAAAATCTTTGTGGACATTTACTGCTTGTGTTTGTTTTAGCTGACCCTGACAGAAATGTTTTGAGTGCAGAAAATGTTGTGATTGGGTAACCTTATACAAAGCACTGTTGGCTGTTAGTTCCTAAATGCAAAAACACATTTCACTACAAGTGCACTTGCAACTGCACTGAAACTGCACTTGTAGTGCAAAGAGGATTTGCCCTTAGGAAATAACCCCCATTTTTGCATAAAACAGCTATTACATCACCCCAAAAGTGTTGTAGTGTTGAGACAATAATCCACACATTCTTGAGTAAGCCACTTTTTTATACCTGCACAATCACATGTGCATTTACCAAAGGTTTTTAAAACAAACCAACACGTTTGTTGTATAACAATTTTTGCAATAGCATTATCAAAAATTGAAATGTCCATTTCAGATAAAACAGGCCTGTGTAAAACCAACAAGAAAGCCAAAAAACTTGAACTTACAAAGTTCACATTAGGTAAAACCTGAAGGCTATATCAGACATCAGTATTTAGGAACTGTGTTTGATATAGCGTTCAGATGGGGGGAAATCACCCCTGGAAAAGCCAAATTTGGAAGATGCACACAAATTTCCCAATGTCAACATGTGCTATCTGCCATCAGGGGGGATCAAGGGACGTGTTTTGGGGGCGCAAGCCCTTCCTCAACACGACTTTATAATTGAGGAAGGGGTTGCACCCCCAAAACGCGTCCATTGATCTCCCGTGATGGCAGATAGCACATGTTGGCACACTGTGTGCATCCTCCAAATTTGGCTTTTCAAAACATTTCCAAAAATTTAAAAAGATTGAACCACAATACAAAAAGTGATTTTGTGGGGTTTTAAATTAGCCCCAAAACATCAATGATGTTATTATTTTTTTTAATAACATCATGGATTTTTTGCTGGATGTTTTGCAGTTCGGCATTACACCCCATGATCTCCCCGATCAGGATCTGGGCACTTTCTGAAGTAAAGCATTCTCTATCCCTCACATCACGATCACCTAAAAAGAGATAAAGAAAAAAAAAACAGGTCTCAAAAATCTGCCACCATCCATCTCTTTTACCTGAGCCTGTGGTCGCAGACACTCACCTGTTGTGGTGCCAATCTCCACCACGTCTTCTTCTTCCTCCTGCTCAGCTTGTGTTGGTGTAAGTTCCCCTTCTTCCAGAGGTGGGGGGTCTCTGGTCTCCTCGGATGAGGGGTGTCCTCCGAGTCTTTTCTCCCCTATGTAAAACAAAAATAGTATAATTAGCACACAGATATTTGATGGCAGAACTAGAAATAGGAAACATTGCTTGGAAGTGGGGTACAATTGTCAATTTTAGCCGAGTTCCAAGATGTCTTTTTTTTATTGCCCTTTGTCAAGCTGCAATACTTTACCTGTTTAGTACAAGCTTCACAGATGGAGACCCCCCTATAGTATACACTGGAGCACCTGTGTGCCCCCCTAATAAAAATGGTGTTCCTGTGTCCCACACTAGTGCTCCAGTGTCCAGATGTGAAAACAGCTGCTCAGTGTCCTCTCCTTACACACAATCTAGTTTGCATTTCATTCTAGTAACAAACCCATCTACACAAACAACTATTTGGCATCCAAGTAGGCCCCAAAAAAATGTGGGAAAATGCATATGGCCTAAACAATGGTGTTCTAGAGGCCGAAAGAAAAATGTTTGATACGACGAATAATGGGCCCATGAACATTAAAGTTGCCCTTTTAAACGTTACAATCATCAAAGCATATGGAGCAGCACGAACGTAATAAAGACAGAAAGAATAGGAACACAGCACAACTACTTACTTTTTTGCAGCACTCTCCGGAGCTTTCGGTACTGCTCTGGCTCTCTCAACTTCAGGTCCGACCACCGCTTCCTGAGCTGATCTTTAGATCTTCATACCCCGAAATTCCTGTGAAGGCTTTTGACCACTTTCGCCATGATCTTGGCCTTTCTGATGTTGGGGTTGGGGTAAGGCCCATACTTTCCGTCATAGTCGGACTTCTTCATGATGTCGACCATCTCCAACATCTCCCCAAAGGACATATTTGTGGCCTTAAAACGTCTCCTTCTGGATCGGGACATGTCCGGATCCGGGCTTTCCTCCTCCTCCTCCTCGTTGCTAGAATTAGCATGCACCTGCTGTAACTCCGCCATGTGCTCTTCACCCACTGCGCTGAACGAAAAGGGGCGGGGAATAGACTAGAAAGAACGTCAGGGGCGGGTGGAGTTACACGCATGCGCAGTGTGTATAAAGCGTAACACGCGTGCGTATTACGTACGATCTGTGAGCGGAGGAAGGAGCATTGGACGTGCCGATCGTAAGAACGAAGGTAAGAGTCAAACTTGTGCCTATACTGCTTCTAGATTGAGGCCTATGTTGTAACAAGATTAGGAGAGTTTTGTCTGACATTAGGCTTTGTCTTGTGTGGTGTCTTGCAGTGAACATGGATATGCTACTCAAAGATAATGACTTCATGTCAGTATTCATAGATATGTTACGGGAGCTGCCCTGTCTGTGGGAGATTAACCACCCTCATTTCAAGAACCAAACAAAGAGGAAGGCAGCACTGGTGCAATTGTGTGAAATTGTGACGCAGGTGATCCCCACGGCAGACATCACATATTTAAAGATATTAATTGGTTGCCTGAGGAGCACATATCTAAGGGAGCGCAAGAAAGTCCAGGATTCGCAGAGATCCGGAGCAGCAGATGACATCTATGTCCCCAGGATGTTGTACTAGGACAGGCTGCAATTTATGGCAGGCCAGACTGAACCCAGGTCATCCCTCTCCAGTTTTCCTTCCACGCTTCCTTCCCCCCCGGCTGAGGCTTCTGATGCCCAACCTGGGCCTTCCAGGCCACATGTGGAGGAGCCCAGATTGAGCCAGGTATAGCATTCCTCTAAATATTTCTGCTTGTCCAATCAATGATGTTAACTAGATGTTAGTTGGGAGTACTAATTTAGGATTGTGATTGATGATGCAAAACATTACAACCATGTCCCTTTTTTCATATACAGGGAAGTTTCAGCCAGGAGGTGGCCGGGCCAAGCCGGCTGGCTGATCTGCAGGTCCCTCCACCCCCCCCGAAAAGAGAAAGTGGCAGTAGGAGGAGTGCCCTAGAGGAGGCTGCTATAGGATTCTTTTAGAGGGCTACAGAGGTCCTGGGAGCACCCCACACCATGGAGGAGAACATTGCTGCCTTCATTGCATATAAAATGCAGAGGATGGAGGAGGGCCAACAAGTCATGTGTGAGGCGCTCATATTTGAGGCTCTTGAGAAAGGTATGAGGGGCCAAATGACACCTCAGACACACCTTTGGGATGGTCCTCCTCCTCCTCCTGCAGGTCCTCCTCCTCCTTCTCCTCCAGGTCCCCCCAGTCCTCCTCCAGGTCCTCCCAGTCCTCCTCCAGGTCCTCCCAGTCCTCCTCCAGGTCCTCCCAGTCCTCCTCCAGGTCTTCCCAGTCCTCCTCCAGGTCCTCCTCCTCCTCCTGCCACATTTCCAACTGCACAGCCACAGCCCGGAAGGAAGCGTGGAAGGAAGACCAGACAGTGATTGCCCTGGGTTCAGTCTGGTCGGCCAAAAGATGCAGCCTCTTGTGGTACCACAGCCTGGGGACACACATGTCATCTGCTGCTATCCGGATCTCTGCGAATTCTGGACCAGACTGCCCTCCCTTACATATGGACTCCTCAGGCCACCAATTTTGATGTTCAAGCATTGATGTCTGCCGTGGGGGTCCCAGGCTTCGCTAATTTCTCCTGTTGATCCAGTGTTGCCTTCCTCTTTGTTTGGTTCTGAGCCCTTAATAAAGGATTTTTGTTTGGAATTATACTCTCCTATGTGTTTTACTTCAAAAAGGACAGTTGGTTTGTGAGGATTCAGGTACATTTCAAATATACAATGTGAAATGAACAAGGGACACCAACAACAAACAATCTCCTTGAGATTAAATAATACAAGATATCAATGGTGTTGGGGTAACTTGACACACAAAACACACCCAAAAATATTCTGGAGTAAAAATAAAAATAACATTGAACAAAGATCAGCCTTGGAAAAAATCAAAACATTAAAGAAAAAAAAGGCAGAAAATCCAAAAAAAAAAAAAAAAAATAATATAAAACTGTCAGATGTGACAACTAATAACAATATATTCAGGGAATACCACTAAAAAAAAGTAAATAAAAGTTTGTGAGAAGTGTGTGTGAATATGAGCAGCAAAACTACTTAATTCTTGTCACATTATAAAGAAGAAGAGGGTGCGCTGTATTAAACCATTTTGAACATTGCAGCGTGATGAAAGTGCTGTATCCATTGCGAATGCTAAGTTTACCAGAACGAGTTGTCCCGTCTCGGAATTTCTTCTGAGCATGCGTGGCACTTTGTGCGTCGGAACAGGCCACACATGGTCGGAATTGATGCGATCGGATTTTGTTGTCGGAAAATGTTATCTCCTGCTGTCCAACTTTGTGTGTCGGAAAATCCGATTGAAAATGTCCGATGGAGCCCACACACGGTCGGAATTTCCGACAACACGCTCCGATCGGACATTTTCCATCGGAAAATCCGACCGTGTGTACGGGGCATAAGACTAAATCCGTTGTCGGAAATTCCGATCGTGTGTACACAAATCCAACGGACAAAGTGCCATGCATGCTCAGAATAAATAAAGAGATGAAAGCTATTGGCCACTGCCCCGTTTATAGTCCCGACGTACGTGTTTTACGTCACCGCGTTTAGAACGATCGGATTTTCCGACAAATTTGTGTGACCGTGTGTATGCAAGACAAGTTTGAGCCAACATCCGTCGGAAAAAATCCTAGGATTTTGTTGTCGGAATGTCCGAACAAAGTCCGACCGTGTGTACGCCCTATAAGACAGGAATTTAATTCTCTTTGGAGAGTTTTTTCTTTTCATGTCCTCTGGTGTCTTTAGGACAGAAGGTCAAGGAAGATCCTTCCAGCAGGATACAGTATACCTGATTTGGGTTTTTCACTTTTTCTCTATTCCATCTAAAACAAAAACAAAATTTTAGCTTGACATAAACTTTAACTAAAAATATATGTTGCTTTAAAGGATAAGTTAAATTTCTGCGCTTTTTTTTTTGGAGCCTGTAAAGCATTGCATCAGCGATCAGGTAGATCGCTGGTGCCATGTAGATCTCCAGCAGATCTGTCAGTGTATTTGATTGCCCATACATTCCGTACAAGTAAGCAAGAATATAGATAACAGATATTTCTTCTTTTGTTCAGTGTAGATCTTTACTCCTTTGGTCACAGCGTGAATTGGACCTTCAAGGCAAAGTTGACATGCTATGTTAGTAAAATGATCAATCACTGTGAACAGAATATTTGATTGTCTATAGCAGAGGCGGCTCTCTAATTAGGCGAAATAGGCGGTGGCCTCAGGCCTCGCAGTCATAGGGGCCTCGCACAGCTGGATTGTTTACCTAATCAGAGAGCTGCCTCTTCCAGCAGCAGAGGTATCCGCCATCACACAGTCCTGAGTCCCCTCGTTTTGTTCACAGGGAGAGATAACAAGGCTGCGAGTGAGATGTGTGATCGGAGCTCACGTGCATCTCCGGATCACAGACAGGGAGAGCCGCTCAGCATAGCCTGTTCTGACAGATCTCCCCCCTTCCCCTGCTGCCCGCACAGCCAAACAGAAGAGGAGAGAGAGCTTCTGCTCCTCCTCCTCCCGCCCTCTCCTCCTGTGTCTGCCCTGCCCACTCTCCTCGGCAGTGTTCTCTGCTCTGCCTCAGAGAAGGGGATGTGTGGGCGGGAAGATTCATGCTGAAGAAGAAAACAGAAAAGGAAAAGGGGAGTCTGATCCATCCATCCATCCATCCATCCATCCATCCCTCCAGTCCCTCCA